>NC_048224.1:114047335-114347335 GCF_002007445.2 Ailuropoda melanoleuca
ACCCTGGCCGTCAGAGCCTCTAGTTTTGACTGCATTTGGCTCATAGAATTTTTAATTTCTGCCAGATTTGCTCTCATTTCCACCCTTAGTGATTCTATATTCTCATTAACATTTTTGTTAATACTTTTTTCAAATCTGCACATCATCTTGATCATTGTTACTCTGAATTCCATTTCTGATAATTTGGTTATATCCATATCCATTAGTTCTGTGGCAGAGGCCACAGACTCATTGTCTTTTCTTTGCTGGGGGGGATTTCTCCTTCTCGTCATTCTGATGAGGAGAGGTTGCTGGGTTGTCCAGAGCCCAAATTATTGACAGGGACCCAGGCCGTACGCCCTTGTTTTATAGGGATCTTAGGGATGTGGGCTTCTTGATTTTTCAGCCTGCCTTCTGGGGGAGGGGCCTGCCACGCCAATACTTAGGCAACCTTGTTTGGGTAGAGTCTCTGTGTCCCCTGCGAGGGGGGATGGGGTTGCCCACACTGTGAGCCCGTCTTTCCAGGCTTTTGTTCTCTGGCGGCTTTCCCTGGCGGTTTGCTGTGCCTCTTCTAAGAGTCAGAGCAGCAGTGGCCGAATCTCAGCTTCTGTCTCAGAACAGAGGGATCGCGGACCGTTCTCCACTGATGTTCTGGACACTTTAACTCCGTTCCTGTTGGTGCTGCTCAACCCTGCAGCGTCCCAGGATGTGCGCCCCACACCCGGTGTCCCAGCCCTCACTTCCAGGGCCGGCGTGTGTCTGTGCTTTGTGTTTCCAACACTGCCAGCCACCAGCCGCCAGCCGCCCCGCGTGCTCCTGGAGCTCCCGGTCTCAGTCTGGTTCCAGTGAGCACACCGGAGCTCTGTTTCAGTCTGGTGGCGCGTTCCCGGCTCACGGTCTCAGTCTGCTCTCTTGCAGGTGCTGGTCTGAGAGTCCGCCCGCTCTCCCGTGCAGGTGGCTACTGCTTCCCGGCGCCTGAACACGGTGACTCTCTCCCCCTTCCGTTTATCTTCCAATATCTGTGCTCAGTTTCATGGCTCCCCGCTTCGTACCTCGATACTCAGCGCTGGAGATGTTCATTTGTAGAGATCCAGATGTATCTTCCTGCGTCTCAGGCTGATTCCGTGGATGTTCAGGCTGGTCTGGTACCTATCCAGCTCGACTCAGGGGACCGGCTGAAAAAGGGGTCCCCTACTCCTCCGCCATCTTAACTCCCTCACCAGTACAGGTTTTTAAAACTTGATGCTGACTGATGAAAGACAGCATTGCTTCTTCCTAATGAGATAGGTTTCTTAGAATTCAGAACCTCTAATATCTCTCTACTTAGGTTCCCTTTGAAGGCCTTGGCTACTCTATTCAGGGACAACCTAGATATGAAGAAATAGAAGAGCTATGATATTCTAGTCTTAGATTTTTAATTCCTGAAAATTAATTTTTTTGAAAATTAATACTCTTTTAAAGCAAAGGACAACTAATTATTTATCTTACTAATCTGTGTTCATCCAAGTAACTCAAGTTACTCTCAACTCAAGTAACTTTTATACCCAAGGTTCTTTTATTCTCACATTTGTTGTAAGTTTTTTGTTGTCAGTGGTAATAAGACTTATAAAATCTTTATTATATTTGCATTTTTCTATGCTTTGGATCTATGTTCATGCTCTTTCTTTGAACTGAGAATCTTCTGAAGTAGAATATTTTTATTTGCTGCCTAGCACTTTTGAAAGCAAAAAATTTCATACCTTCTAAAGTGTTTCAAAGATTTGTTTTAAATATTTTGTTTTTTTAATATTATCACTTTTTATTTTGTTCTACTACTGGCAATTTTTTTTTACCTCAATTCCATGTTATTTTATTTTTCATCAAAATAGCACTTCGATGCATTTTTATTATTAATTCTTTACTCTTCCTATTCTCATCTTATTTCCTGTTCTTTCTAGTTTCTCCTAAAAGCTAAAATTTACATACATTTTTAATTCCAATTTTGAGCATGTCCACTTTTTTTTCATATTTCAAGTATGTCCAATATGTACTTTCTTCCACTAGAAATTGCTCCTTGTTGTAGGCACCATTACCTTTATTAATGATACTGATCAATTCTGTTCATAGTGCTTGTATTTAGGAATGGATTACGTTCAAATAATTTCTTCTAGGTGTATAATTAAAGTACAGTATAAAACAATTAAACCTGAGTAAATTAAAGATGTCCTTTATTCTGGAACTAAAGATCCAGTAATCAAATTGCTTTACTAATTTATTTCTCTAGGACACAGTATTTGATACCATTGTTCATCTTTGTGAAATGATAAAAAATCAAAATGGCTGTTTTAAGAAAATGACAGTATTTTGCAAAATATTTGATATTTTATAAAAATATCACTTTGATTTTTACTGCTCTTGAGGTGCAATGAAATTGAACAGAAATGGATTGTAGAATGAGCTGAATAGTCATGGCAGTGTGAGGTTGGCCATCATACTAAGTTTTGTATCCAGGAGGCAAAAGAGGTTGTTCATACAAGAAGGCATCCAGAAGGGTGTGTGTGTGTGTGTGTGTGTGTGTGTGTGTGTAAGTGCTCATGTGCACTTCATGGGTCAAAATTGTGAATGTTAGAGGTAAAGTTGAATCAGAGTTATTCAGAGCTAGTTAGAAGCAAGAGGGATAGACAAAATTTGGAAATTACAGAATACATTAGATAGCAGAGAAAAAAACAGTTTTTAGTCAAAGGAAAGCCCTGACCCAAAGGTTTGCAGTTATTATTAGTTTGGTTGAACACTCAGAAAAGGTCTTATTAGGGTAACAGACCTTCCTTTCACTGGGGATAATAGAAATATTTTGAGTTTTAATAGATAGAAGAAAATTCCTATGAAAACATGAGAGAATGACGTAGAGAGAACAGGATTTATAAAATGTGTTGTTGGAAAGCTACACAAAAACATCAGCAAATCTGGGTCATTGTCCAACCCAGTGGAGTTGGGTTATAAAGAAGGACATCTTGACAGTCATAAGACTGAAAAAGGGCAAACACTTTCTGGAGGTAAGTGGTGGGAATGGTGTGTAAAATAAACTTTGGAGGGGCTCAAACTCAAAGCTTTGTTCTCATTTTGTCTAGAACCAACTCAGCCTGGAAGGGGACAACTATATGTGTGCACATCATAGCATGGCCATCTTTCAGTAATTGGCTTATAAATCACTTGAGTTTTACCCCTTCTTATTTCAGTTACAATAGATTGTAAGGATTTGGTTCTAAAAAGACTCAGATAATTAATATGACAATTTAAGTTTAAAAGGATGAATGAAATATAAAGTATGTATGTATGTGTGCATACTGCGTGGTATTTATTGTGTGGTGAGAAGAGTCTGGCTCCAATACAGCTGGATTTGAACTCTGAATCTAAATACAAAGCTTATATGTGAGCTTGAGCGAGGTAGTTTATTTCCCTGATCTTCAGGGTTCATATCTGTAAAATGAGATTAATGGGGGTGCCTGGGTGGCTCAGATGGTTAAGCGTCTGCCTTCTGCTCAGGTCATGATCCCAGAGTCCTGGGATGAGCCCCACAAGGGGCTCCCTGCTCAGCAAGGTGCTTGCTTCTCCCTCTCCCTCTACTGTTCCCCCTGCTTATGCTCTCTCACTCTCTCTGTCAAATAAAATAAAATAAAATAAAATAAAATAAAATAAAATAAAATAAAATAAAAATAATGTGAATAATGTTCTTTACATGAAAATATTGTAAGGGTTATATGAATTCATATATGCAGAGATCATAGCACTGGGTCTAGCAAAAACTAGGTGATCAGTAAATATGTACTGTTATTAAGATCATATCATTTTATCTTGTTAATGATAACAAGATAAATTCTTCATGAAGCTAATTCTTTATGTATTGCCCTGTAATAATGCTACGTTTTAACTACCTTATACATTATTCTTGGTAAGACATTAGATTCTGTTGTGTTTCTCAGGTTTCTTCAAGATTCCCTGCATATTGTACTTCAGGACCTGGTCAGCTATCATAATACACGTTTAGTTAATTTACGAGTTTAGAAGCTAATGGCCCCATTGCAAATCCCTTGACATTTTAAAGCAAGCCAAATAAAGCAAGCAGGGGAGTATTTTACATGAATTCTCCAAATAGGGAGGGTTATCAAGTTCATTTACATGTTTACCAAGGCTGCCAGCCATCCTGACTTGTTTGGTAGAAGCCTGTTTTTATATGAACTGAACTGCGTTTCTGATGGTCTGTTGGCAGTAAAACAGCATGAAATCTCACTCATCATTATTACTTACTCAGTGGACCTGTTTTTCATCAGTAAAGTTTGGCATTTAATCAGAGTTTGGGGTGCATCACTTCTGAACATGTATTTGGTGCTAGAGGCAACAAAAATCATTAAAATTTGGCTCTTGTTATAATGATGAGGTGCATGAATGGGGGTGGAAGTTGTAAAAGACTATAAAACTGTTAAATTTGGTGTGTGGGAGGAAGAAATTATTTGTAAAACCCATAAACTTCTTTAGCCAAAATATCTATTACATGCTAAATGGCACTAATGAGCTGTTCTAAAATCTGGGTCACTTAAACTTATATATGCATCTCTTTCTGTGTAAGTGAACATTACAAAAAGGAACTTCAGGTTTTCCTTACTATTTCTGTAGGAAAAACCAAACAACCTTAGTACTACAAATTTAAGACCCAGGCCACATTAAAAAAATTAAAAAAAAAGGTATTAGTTTTAGAAACTGTGGCCTTAAAAGTGAAAATTTCACATAAGGTTTTGGATTGAAATATTCTAAGCCATTTCCTTATTTTTAACAATATGATAAATTTAAAAAAGTGAATTCTTAAAGGACCAATGTTTTTAAATATTAATACTAAGGGACACTTAAGCATACCAGTAGTCTTAAGTAAAGCATACCACTAAACACTATGACAGCTTACAGAAATTGATAAAAAGAAAAAACAGCATTATATGTATATCTATACTTCTCTCTCTATATCTCAAATTTATATCTATACCTATCTGTATCATCTATATTGATATCCTATCCATATTTATATCTATTTATATCTACACGCATATCTATATCTCCACATCAGTATCTATATATCCACGTCTATCTATATGAAAAGAAAGAAGTAATGAAAACCAGCTCATTATTAGTTACACACATCCTATAAATGAATATGAAATAATCAGATAGAAAAAAATGAGGGGCGCCTGGGTGGCACAGCGGTTAAGCGTCTGCCTTCAGCTCAGGGCATGATCCCGGCGTTATGGGATCGAGCCCCACATCAGGCTCCTCTGCTGTGAGCCTGCTTCTTCCTCTCCCACTCCCCCTGCTTGTGTTCCCTCTCTCGCTGGCTGTCTCTATCTCTGTCNAAATAAATAAATAAAATCTTTAAAAAAAAATGAAATTAAAATTGCTTATCACCACAAAGCCACCTTTCTAATTATTCACTTTAGTGTGTTTCTTTGAATAGCATTTACCCAAATTGNAAAATTACTTATCACCACAAAGCCACCTTTCTAATTATTCACTTTAGTGTGTTTCTTTGAATAGCATTTACCCAAATTGTGATGTTAGTAAAAGGTATGGTTTGAAATATGTATTGGTGATACGAGATTATAGTGGGCTTGACTTAGATCAGACTCAATATTTTCTTTGGGAAAGTTAAAATCCACCCATCCAATTCCATTAGCAAATTAGTACGAGACCATCGTAAATCACACAGCTACTGTCACACACAGCTATTTATGTCAAGTGAATAAGGACAACTCTGGGTCTGTTCCAGTAAACTACCCGTAAACTGATTCCAGATTTCAAGGTGGAAGACTGAGTCAATCAATCTTTATTAAGCAAAGAGTTTGAGCAGAAATAACAATAGCAAACCAATCCATTAATTAACAGAAAGCAATGGAAAAATTAAAAATTAAAATTTAATTAAATTAAAATTAAATTAATTAAAATTTAATGTAACATCTCTATTAAGATTGGGAATGATGACAAATGAGATGAAAGACATTTTTAATAAGCAGTTTGGTTTTTACTAAATTCTGGTGTGAAAAAGCCTTCTACCAACTGATATCTGACTGTTCTAAGTTGCTAAGAGAGGAGATTGAAAACCATACAAATCCATTTTGAAGAGCTGTTCCTAAATCTTTAAAAACAGCCTCAGATGTTGGCACCTGCTTTACTTTATCCTTGACTTAATGAACTAACCTAGTAATGTAATAGTCAGGACTAAAACTCATATTCTGGACTTTGCCCTAAAAAATTCATCTATTTGACCCCAATATGTTGGTGCCAATGACTCTGGCTGCCAGGTGCTGGCGCTGCCGGGATGCCCAGGACAGACACATTCCCTGTTCTTTCTGAGCTTTTAGGCCACATTTGGATAAACAAAACCAATTCTAGCAGGGTGTTGTTTGTATGGTGATATGAAAGTCCAAGTAAGGGATCATGCAAGACTTCTGGCAGGAAAACCTCTTGGTTGAAACCTGAAGGATGAGTTGGAATTAGCTGCAAGAACAATGGAGGATAAATATTTCATCAGGGGGCAATGTAGATAGGCAGACTTGGAAGGTGTGTGATAATTCCAAGGAAATGGACAAAGGTCTATAAGGTTGGGGTGGAATTTAGTAGGGAGAAAGTGACAAAGGAAAGCTGGGCTCCGATTACAAACCCATTGTAAAATCAGGTGAAGGAATCTGAAATTTTTCAAAGGGTGACATGATGATTTTGAAACACTAAACTCTTGAGAAAAAAGTTCTAGAAAGATTATACTGTAATACAGATGATAGATTGGAAGGAAACTGCATATTTAGGAAACTGGGCAAGAATAAGTGTTTAGGCAAAAGAGGACCGTAGTCTGGATTGGAGAAGTAATAGTAGAAGCAAAGATAAGTGGATGTGTGGGTGTGTAGGGCATGGTTAATGACACGGGTCATCAGACTGAGCAATGGGGCAGAAGCTGGTGATATTTTCTGGTTTCAGGATTAAAATAGGAGAATAGACTAATGGGAGAAAATAATAGGTACATATTTAGACAAATTGATTTTGAGATGTCTGTGGAATACATAGGTTGTCAGTTAAAGGTAGAAGTCTGGAGTTCAGGAGAAAATTTGAGGCTGTAGATATAGATTTATGAATTATCAGCATAGAGATGGTTATCAAAACCATAGAAGTAGCCTAATGGGTATTTACCCAAAGAAAACAAAATCAATAATTAGAAAGATATATGCACCCCTATGTTTACTGCAGCATTATTTACAATAGCCAAGATATGAAAGCAATCTAAGTGTCTATAAATAGATGAATGGATAAAGAAGATTAACACACCCACACAGTATTATGCATCCATAAAAAGGATGAGATCTTGCCATTTGGAACAACGCGGATGGACCTAGAGGGTATTAACTTAAGTGAAATGAGTCACCCTGATCTTTTATCATATTCCTCTCCCATGTGGATGATGGGAAGAGTCACATAAGGGACAAACATACAATGTTTTAAGTTATTTAGAAGAAAAATTGAGAGAAAACTAATACAAAAAGATATTAAAGACAAGGACCTGGGCTTTGATCAAACTGAGAGTTCCGTTCCTTCAAAATAGTGGTATACGCATGAAGGGACAATTAATTCTATGTCTCTGCTAAAGACACAACCAGAAATGTTCCAGAACTGGTAATTGGTCTCTAATTGGGCTCATGACCCCTAATAAACTAAAGACAATATTTTTAGGGTTTGCCTCAGTTTGATTTACAATTTTTATAAAAGCAGTCTAAAAAGTCACCTGTATGATTTCCCAAAAGATCCATTTCTTAAAGGATTCACTCATTCATTCATTCATTCATTCATTCATTCATTTTTTCCTGACATTTAAAAGACAATATTGCATGTTTCATTATAGATTTAAATATTTCCAAATATCTGCATTGTTTTACAATTCCAGAACGTTATTTCCCCATTTGCAGTAGCTTGCCAGTTCATAGAAAACTTACTACTCTGTGATTTTTGAGAAGCCTATCTTTCGCTTTTAGGAAATAAATCTATAAACACTTAGGAAACTAACCTTTGCAGTGACATTAGAAGATAGGTCATACAATAATCAGAGTCCTGCCTTTACGGTGAATGCATTCAGTAAGAAAATGTAATTTATATGTTTTACTCTAAAGAAGTTATGATAGAAATAGCTTTTATGTAGACAGTAGCAAATGCTCCCAGAGAAAGATTTTTGCTACACTGAGACCTTAGGCAATCAGTTCTGAGTGAATTCGTTTTACCAACAGGAAAGATTTCTCCTGCTAATCAAGCTAGGATGAAACAGTGAACAGGGCTTGGCCTATATTGGAGCCAAGTTCTTTTGAAAGCCTCCATTACAATCCTCTTGTGTAATCTCTTTGTTCATTCTGTTTTTGTAATGTAACATTTCTTACCTCTCAATGGAGTAGTCCTTCTTCTTTTTCTACTTTTCTTTTAGAAGAAAAAATAAACTTCTCATCAGTTCTGGGACAGGAAAAGATAAAACTTGCAGGAAAATAGTAAAGCATAAAATATTGTGTCATTCTTCTGCTTTTCAGGACAAAAAATACTGCCTTGACAAGTCACTTGATTAGCCAGTCATCGGCCCATGACTCAGCAGAGGTCACTGGACGTTGGCTAGGACCTCCACCAAAAGCATACACATGCAAGCTCCTCATTGGGTTCTCATGTGGGACAACTGGTAATTCCTAAATTTCCATCTCAGAGATTCTAATGAGTTGAAATAAAAAATGAAAATACCCTATTAATCATGGGTAAGCATTCATGGGTAAGTGAGGGAAATTTGTAAAGAAATAAATTCAAATCTGTCACATAAAGATCCCCAATTTGATTTGTTCTTTTCAACTTAAGGGATTTTTTCCCTTGATATATGTTCTATTCAGTTGTTTTACAATACTTGGTTTTGTTTGGAATTGCTGTGTAATAAATTTAGGCATCCCAGAAGAAATTAAATACAACCTGTGAAAAGTGTAACAAATACAAAAAGTTACCTACAGCTGATTTTATATTTGCACAGGGCTGTGAATATTTTAGGTAAAAACTTAGGATATTTCCTTATAGAACATGGATCTTTATTTCCAGCAGGCATTCAACATTTTTAGGCAATATTCACTCTCTTACTTACTTAGTGGTATTGATAAAAGCTTTTGAAGAAAAATAGGAAAATAAAGTGAAACCAAAGAAAAATACCTAATCAAAGGGATATGGCAGAAATGGTTTTATACTTAGTTCACCCACACAGGTAGAAAAATATCTAATAATCAGGCAACTAAGTGAAATGAAGAAGTAATTGTGAATTGTGCTAGTACTATGGGTAAAGAAAAGGGATGCTGATGAAGACCTCCAAAGTGAAAGGAACCATTCTAAAGATGAAGAGAAAGCAGTGGGTCTATATGGAAAGAATTTGAAGGTGGATTAATAAATTACAGTATGTGCTTTGTTTAGATGGCTGAGGTGTGTCTTCAAGAAGGTAGAAGAAAGGGTGGATTTTTATAGGAAGGGGCTTGTTGTTCTGTTGACCAGGGAAAAAGCATGGCAAGTGCTGTGGCATAGAGAAAAAAAATGTGTTTTCCTAGAAGGGCAAGTCCTCTCAGTGAAACTTTAGGGAATATATATATATATATATATATATATANTTAAAGAATGTGGGACAGGTATCTTGGTTGACATTCTTCCTCCTCAAGACACACCGTATCTGAGTCCTGTTTTTCATCACCCCAACTCCAATGTCCTACTCCTTGCTGGAAATATTTAAATATTTTTAGCCTTTATGAAAAAATTCCTTTCTTCTAATTATATATATATTTTTCAAGATTTTATTTATTCATTTGAGAGAGAGAGAGACAGCCAGCAAGAGAGGGAACACAAACAGGGGAAGTGGGAGAGGAAGGAGCAGGCTCCCAGCAGAGAAGCCTGATGCGGGGCTCGATCCCAGAACACCGGGATCACGCCCTGAGCCAAAGGCAGACGCTTAAAGACTGAGCCACCCAGTTCTAATTATATTCTAAAAATAGTTTTTGCTTTGTAAAATCTAGGCATCCACAGAATACAGAAAACTGAGCTCCTGTAAAAAGTTCAATTTTCTATAATAAGAGTGTCAAAATTCTGCTTTTTATGGATGGAAGAAAAAAGTCATAATTCTTGCTAAATATAAGTGAGGCTAAAATGTGCATTTTAGCTCTGTGATATAATTCAATTATGAATTCAAGTTTGGTTTATTAAGTCATTGGATTTTGACTTATAACTTGAATGAGTAGTCATGAAACTTCTCACTTCGATGTACTTGACAGACATTACATAAGAATATTATTCATAATCTAACTTGAACTTATTCATAGAAATACGGAATAGTTGGGCCTACCAGGTCCATCCGGGTGGCTCAACCAATGGTTCCCCTTGAGAGTAATTTTGAATTTCCTTATCCAATACAACACCCTTTTCTGGAAAAACTCAAATTCACTGATGTCTTTCTGAAAGCATGGTCCCCATCCCCAGAGTGGACAAATACTTCAACAATGATCTAAGTGGAGTAGAGAGAGATTCTTAGCTTCCTCATTTTAGATGTCATATTCAATTGATAAAGCTCAAGGTTATATTAGCCTTTTCAGAAACAACTATTTTATTCAGTTAGAACAAAATACTTAAGTCTTTATCAAATCCACTTACATTACCTCAGGGAGGGGAAACAAATTGGATTCCTCTTAAAGTCAGTTCAATTCAAAATACAGTGAAATCCTTTTGAATCTGTTAAAGATTTGTAATAATTATATGCAATTATATGATATGCAAGGAAACAATCAGGGGAGAAGGTAGGCTTGTAAGCTATTTTCAGGATTAAGAAATACATAAGGAACATTTGTTGTTAATTGAGAGTGAGGGTGGAAAAAACTAAAATGTCAAATCAAGTATTTTCACTTTTAGCTGGAATCATATCAACTTAATGTTCCATTGCTCATTTTATGCTGTTCTGAGGTCATATATATATATACATATATATATATATACATATATATATATACATATATATATATACATATATATATCTATACATATATATATCTGCAATATTTATGTGCTTAATAAACATGGGAAATAAAATGAATTATTCTTGCATTTATTCAAATTATAGCGAATTTACCTTCTTGCATTTATTCAAGAAGATTTCATTTATTTTCCTATGTTTATTAAGCAAATATATCTGCTGCCTATATTCCATGGGAAACATTTTAGAACCGCCATCTTCAAAACACAGAAATCTGAGTGTATTTAAAAGCATTTAGTAAATCTCCTTGCTGCACCCTGGTTTTAATATTTCAAAAGGTGTTCCTCATCGACACTGTGACTGGCAGAACATGGTCCAGAAGAGCATCTCTATGGCTTTACTGCATTTGTGGCTATTTCCTAATGAGTATGGTCAAAGTTGCCTTTGAGATTCTCATACAGATAAAACCTCTTCAACATGAACCATCGGTAACAGCCCCCCGAAAGCTCTCTTCTGTTTTTCATATTTATGCACAAATATTATGATTAGTCCTGTGACAGAAAAGCAATTTCCTTTCTGTTGCCTCAAAAAATCATTTGCTATTCTCATCCCCCACCCCCAGTTTAGTCAGAAGACCGCCTAATTCCGTCAAACAGAATTTAAATTTCAGGTAAAGCAAATGAAGACAATTCTGTGAGTTTTCAGTTTGGAGGCATTCTTGCCTCTCCTGGCACTCCAGAATTCTCGTCCAGCTTTAGTGTTTCTTTGTTTCAGGATGTGTGTTCAGCAATTCCAGCCACCAGAGAGTTTCCTTGCTCAGGGCTCCTGCCTCCTGTGGTTAGGAGCCATAACATCTGCAATTCTTTTCTTCTATTGATTTGAGATGCAATCATCATTATTCTCTTTCTTTTTGGTATAAGCATATCCTTAAAAACATGGCCCAGTTATTATTCATTTTGTGTACGTGTTATTATTCATACAGAAATCATTTATTGCCATTGGGAACAGCATGGCTATTTGAAAGTAATTTTTTTTAAATGTTATCATTAATGACCTACACCCCCATTTTTGCTATTATGTCAATTCAAAAAAATCCTATACATGGGCATTTTATTGCATCTGCGTGTATATCTTTATGGAACACCAAGCAATTGGTATACTATTAAAAGCATTAAGAGACAACTAAAGGAAATCTTAACAAGTTGGAGAGTTCTTTTCTAACTAAAAAAGGAAAAAAAAATAATGTTTTATAAGAGAAATCATCTCAAAAGTTTTCATCCTTTGACTTACATATACCTTCAAGCTACTCCTCTGACAGCACAGTCTGGCAAAATGTCATTTTGGTCTAGAAGGAAGCATACACAATGCTCATACCCATTTCACGTTGTGGCAGGTGAAGGGAAAAGTGAATGACCGGAACCGAGGGCAGCCACACAAAGTGATGACTGCAGGTGGAATCCTTAGGGTACCATCAGATCTTCACACTAGGATGATTTCATCTCTCCACCCCCACTGGAAGAACTGAACTGAATCAACTGACTAAAAAATGAAACCTATCTTTTGAGATTTCACACCAAAGCAAAATAAATTAAAATGCATTTATTAAACAAAGGTCTTGGGATTATATTGTGAGGCTTTTCAGTCATCTTCAAAAACTGAATTCTATTTTAAATTATATCCACAAGGTTGTGAGGCACCTGGTGTTAACACTAACCTGTGTGGTAACACAGCACAGGCACATGGCCAGTGTTAGGATTCTAGGCTGTTTATATGAGAGCAAAGAGTGCGAATTGAAAATATTGGTGCTGTTTGTATGCAATAATAATTTTTTTTTTCATATGAAGAAAAGAAAATCAGTTTGTAGGTTCTGGATGGGTTGAGTTGATCAACACAAACCCAGATTTCACTACCACTTCTGATTCTAAGTCCTCTGCATGCTTCAGTTTTAATTTAATTGCTGAAGAAATAGGCTCTATAATTTTCATCCATGTTTTTTATTCCATTTACTTATTGTCTCAGAAATGTTGTTTATTTTTTGTTACAGGACGTATCTAATGTCTCTGTGCCTGAGACATAGGTTGTGGTGTGGTTAGAGTAGGGGCGCATCTGTCCATCCTTCCTGTAGCTATGTTAAATATATGCTAAAGATATATGGGAAACTTGTGGCCGTTTTAAATCAAGTTCCAGAAATACACAATATATACAAGTATTACATTTTGTTTCTTCTTTCCTCTTTGTTCCTTTTGGAGAGTTACTGTAATGTTTGGTTCTTTGGAGACATTTCTCTTTCCTGTCCTTTGATACTCAAACTATTTTATATAAATTTAGGGACAACCCCATTGGCTGTCTTTATTTCATTTCTTTGGACCCGATTTTCTCTTGATTGTAAATTTGTCATTGGGGAATCCTTTTCTTCCTCTAGGCCAAACAGCTGTTTTTTATTTTATCTTTCTTCTTCTTCTTCTTCTTCTTTTTTTTTTTTTCCACTAAGGAGGTCAAGTTCCTTTGGGGGAAAAACTTCAGCTCATTATGTTCTTTCTTTTACACCAACATGTACAACAACAAAATACAAATTGTTTTTGGACTCAGAGTTGCTATAGTAGATTTAGTATTATTCATTTAAATATCTTTGCATTTCCAAATGGTAGGATTACTTCCAACCCTCAAATAATGCCCAGTTAGCAGCTTATTATATCTAATTTACTTCCATGTGTAGATATGGAAAATGCATGCTAGGCATGTATTAGTGGGTTGCTGGAAACAGTGACATCTGGTTAGCTTTTATTCCTATTTTGCTGTGCTTTTACATGTCATTTGTGAATACCTAGGACTGGTTAACACAAATCATTAATCAAAAGCCTATTTCAGATACTGTCAGTGGTTTTGGCATCACCTATTCCATCCAGATCATATCCAATATCTTCGAATTAAATGATTCATTGCATCTCTGGTCTTGAGAAACAGTGGGCTCTCTTAGTATGATATTATATACTCAGAATAGTGATTGGCAATGTGGGTGCTGTTCAAGTGCAGAGAACTATTAGCAAAATTAGTAAAAAAAATGTTAGTTTACATTAAACTTGACACAAGGACAATATATAAATAGTATTAGACATTCATAGGAGTTCGCCGTATCTTTTTGAAAGTCAGGATAAGGTCCAGGCCTAAGTGATCTTATGTCCCTTCTCTTTGTCAAAGGAAATAAGACAAATGTAATACTCATAATAAAGCAATCTATTTGCTCCTTCTTCCCTCCCTCCCAAGGATTTGATATATAGAGTAATTTCACTAACTGAACCATATATTACAGAAACACAAATAGTTCGGTTGTGCAATGGGTGGGAAAGCACAGTTTACTTTCCTGTAGCTTTCTAATCACTCCTCCATATTGGAATATGGGCAGAGAAACCCTGAGTGTGTGTTTGCTATGGGAAAAAAAAAACAACCTTCCTTTTTTCTATTTTTTTAATAATAATTTTTTATTATGTTAGTCACCATACAGCATATCCTTAGTTTTTGATGTAATGTTCCATGATTCATTATTTCCATATAACACCCAGTGCACCATGCAGTATGTGCCCTCCTTAATACCCATCACCAGCCTATCCCAATCCCACACCCCCCTCCTCTCTGAAGCCCTCAGTTTGTTTCCCAGAGTCCACAGTCTCTCATGGTTCAATCCCCCTTCTGTTTACCCCCCTTTCATTCTTCCCTTCCTTCTCCTACCAATTTTCCTATTTCTTATGTTCCATAAATGAGTGAAACCATATGATAATTGTCTTTCTCTGGTTGACTTATTTCACTTAGCACAACTCCTCCAGTCCCATCCATGTTGCTGCAAATGTTGTGAAATCATTCTTTCTGATGGCTAATATTCCATTGTATATATGGACCACAACTTCTTAATCCAGTCATCTGTCGAAGGGCATCTCGGCTCCTTCCACAATTTAGCTATTGTGGAAAATGCTGCTATGAACACTGGGGTGCATATAGCCCTTCTCTTCACTACGTCTGTATCTTTGGGGTAAATACCCAGTAGTGCAATGGCTGGGTCATAGGGTAGCACAATTTTTAACTTTTTAAGGGACCCCACACTGTTTTCCAGAGTGGCTGTACCAACTTGCACTTCCACCACCAATGTAGGAGGGATCCCCTTTCTCCACATCCTCTCCAGCAACTGTTGCTTCTTGCCTTGTCAATTTTCACCATTCTAACTGGCATAAGGTGGTATCTTAGTGTGGTTTTGATTTGAATTTCCCTGATGGCTAATGATTTTGAACATTTTTTCATGTGTCTGTTAGCCATTTGTATGTCTTCATTGGAAAAGTGTCTGTTCATATCTTCTGCCCATTTTATGATTTGTTTATTTGTTTCTCGTGTATTGAGTTTGAGAAGTTCTTTGTAGATCTTGGATACCAGTCCTTTATCTGTGGTGTCCTTTGCAAATATATTCTCCCATTCCGTGGGCTGTCTCTTAGTTTTTTTGACTGTTTCCTTGGCTGTGCAGAAGCTCTTTATCCTGATAAAGTCCCATAAGTTCATTTTATCTTTTATTTCTCTTGCCTTTGGNCTGCTCAAGAATGACTCGATAAACCAGGAAATCAAAAAACAAATTAAACAATTTATGGAGACCAACGAGAATGAATACACAACGGTCCAAAACCTATGGGATACTGCAAAGGCAGTCCTAAGGGGGAAATACATAGCCATCCAAGCCTCACTCAAAAGAATAGAAAAATCTAAAATGCAGTTTTTATATTCTCACCTCAAGAAGCTGGAGCTGGAACAGAACAGGCCTATCCCACGCACGAGAAGGCAGGTGATCAAGATTAGAGCAGAGATCAATGAATTAGAAACCATGAGCACAGTAGAGCAGATCAATAGAACTAGAAGATGGTTCTTTGAAAGAATAAATAAGATCGATAAGCCACTGGCTAGACTTATTCAAAAGAATAGAGAAAGGACCCAAATTAATAAAATTATGAATGAAAAAGGAGAGGTCACAACCAACACCAATGAAATTGGAAGGATTATTAGAAACTTTTATCAACAGCTATATGCCAAAAAACTAAACAATCTGGAAGAGATGGAGGCCTTCCTGGAAACCTATAAACTACCAAGACTGAAACAGGAAGAAATAGATTTCTTAAATAGGCCAATTAACTATGAANAAGATCACCACCAACACCAATGAAATAGGAAGAAACATTAGAAAGTTTTATCAACAGCTTTACGCCAATAAATTAAATAACCTGGAAGAAATGGATGCCTTCCTGGAAACCTATAAACTACCAAGACTGAAACGGGAAGAAATTGATTATTTAAACAGACCGATTAATTATGAAGAGATTGAAGCTGTGATCAAAAACTTCCCAAAAACAAGAGTGCAGGGCCTGATGGATTCCCCGGGGAATTTTACCAAACCTCAAAGAAGAAATAATACCTATTCTCCTGAAGCTGTTTCAAAAAATAGAAACAGAAGGAAAACTATCAAACTCATTCTATGAGGCTAATATTACCTTGATCCCCAAACCAGGCAAAGACCCCCTCAAAAAGGAGAATTACAGACCGATTTCTCTAATGAATATGGATGCCAAAATTCTCAATAAGGTCCTAGCTAATAGGATCCAACAGTACATTAAAAGGATTATCCATCATGACCAAGTGGGATTCATCTTTGGGATGCAAGGGTGGTTCCACATTCACAAATCGATCAGTGTGATAGATCATATCAACAAGAAAAGACTCAGGAACCATATGACCTTCTCAATTGATGCAGAAAAAGCATTTGACAAAATACAGCATCCTTTCCTGATTAAAACCCTTCAGAGTGTAGGGATAGAGGGCACATTCCTCAATCTCATAAAAACCATCTATGAAAAGCCTACAGCAAACATTATTCTCAATGGGGAAAAGCTGGAAGCCTTTCCCTTAAGATCAGGAACACGACAAGGATGCCCACTCTCGCCACTATTATTCAACACAGTACTAGAAGTCCTTGCAACAGCAATCAGACGACAAAAAGGGATCAAAGGTATCCAAATCGGCAAAGAAGAAGTCAAACTGTCTCTCTTTGCAGATGACATGATACTCTATTTTTTCTTTTTCTAAAGTCTTGGAGGTCTATATATTTACTACTTTTAAAGTTTATAATTCAAGAATTGTGATGAAAGGTGGGAGCATGAGGACATGTGTGGTTTATCATCTCCTCTCCTCTGAAATACAGAACAAGGGAAAACTTGCATTTATGATTAAAATCATTAAAGCCACCAAATGGACAGTCACTAAAAATTTCAGCCAGACACTGAGTATATGAGATGAGACTAGGGAAAGGCACTTGAGGTCCACGTGCTAATTAGATGCCATCACTCAGGTGACAGCAACAGGTGGAGCCATCTCAGCAGTGGTGTTCATACCTCAGTTGGGATGGCTTATCAACGTGGCAAGTGGCAGCCCCGTAACTCAGGCTGAGTGTTGGTGGCAGAAGCTATCATAAGAGATGGCCTCAATATCAGAGAGAGGCAGTCAAGAGAGTGGCTCCAGTGAACTCCTTTCCAAAGGTAAGTTCCATCTGAGAGGGGACAATGCTGTTCCTGCACCAGGGAAGATGGTGATGAGGAATGACACAGAGCCCAGAACCTGGCATAGTACTTCACAGGTGGAACAAACAAGCTTACACATGAAAACAAAAGAGAAATGAGGCTGTGAAGACCTGTAATTCTCCATTTGGAACTACCCATATTTCCAGCACCTTCTCCTCTCAAAAAAATCACAAAAAAATCATTTAAAGTTCATATCTGCAGAACAAACTAGTTCACCAGGAGCCAGGAAAACAAAATTAATGAAAATAGATAAAGATTTACCTTTGTGGGGGTTTTATAGAAGCTTATTAGTTATCTTTCTGCCTACCCTTGATTTCTTGTTAATTTAAATTGATGCAGGAGCCTGTTGGACATTCAAATATAGCATCAGGTTATGTCTTGTTTGGAGGGCATTGGGGGTTTTATAACTTCTTCTTAAAATGAATTTACCAGTGTGTTATAGATAGATAGCTGGAGACAGCAGATCTTTCTGCAAAGGGGCAGTTTACCAAGCATGGAAATAGAAAGAATAAATTTTACTTTTATGGGAAGAGAGGAAAAGCAGGAGGGTACGTGGCCAAATGTGAGCAAGGATCTGTATATTACCACCCAGTAAGGGAAACAAAGGATACTAGCAAAGCTTCCATCAGTTTTTGTAGCCTTCCTTTCATGAGGAGGAGTGGGGGAGGGGCAGAGACTGTATCAAAGTGCTTCACTGAGATGACAACAGTGTTGGTTAATGTTCTCATTTGATGGAACCATATGATGATTGGAGCTGATATTGGAGCTGATATACTTCCCTCTACCATCCTGGAGTAAGTCTTGAACTTCAAGTACTCAAGCACAGTAACAGTTACTTATAAAGAAAGAAAAAATAAGGCTTTCTTCAGATTTTGCAAAATCAGGTACCAGAGGGCAATGAGAAACTCAAAGGACAAAATAATAAAAATCCTGTGATTCAAAATATGTGTTAATCTAAATAATATTTCATGACCGAAAGCAACAAAGAAGACATTTTTAGATAGGCAAAGACTCAGCCACCATGTCGCTCTGGTGAGAGAATGAAGTTGTTTTTATGTAAATTTCTGCCTGAAATCACTGAAATGATCAAAAACAATGAAAATTAATCTTAACTATAATAAATTAAGGAATAGCCTCATTATCAAACCACATAACATCTTTCAGAAACAGTGACAACCTGAGCCTAAATGAAATTGGATGTCAAGAACTAATGGTATCTCTCCACAAACAACTCAGATGGCAAATTTCTTTAAACATTAGTAAGAAGACCATTACAGGGTCCTAATCAAGAATTCTTTAACCAAGAACAAATCATACACATATGAAGGAAATGGAGACATAATTATGTAACACTTGCAGTTATAGTATATTCTTAGATCTTTCTGAAAAAAAATACTTGGAGACAAAGCTCAATAACTGAAATAACTGAAATATTAATTGTGAATGAAACATCTTTATATAAAGAACGGTAGTAAGCATTATATCCAACAGGGAATGCACCTTCTTTGCAAAGTGCTCTTACAACATTTGTAAAAGTAATGGAAATTATAATAGGCTAAAATAAAAGCATAAGTATATTTAAAATTTGAAATAATAAAAAATCAAATAGGTTGAGTATAATATAATAAAATAGAAGTGAAATTAGAAACAAACAAAAATATCTGACCACTTGGACATAGTGAAATGTTTTCTATCTTCAATTTCCTCTTGGCTCCAAAAGACACAAAAAAATTCAAAACAAGTAACATGATAATATACTACATATAAAAATGTGTCCCATAGATTCAGCTCTACAGAGATAAAAATTTAGAGCAGTAACCATCATAACATTGAACTACAAAGAATGGAACTGAATTAATTAAGGAAGAGAGCCTGGAGATGAAAAATTGCACAAGAAAAATAAAATTTAAAATGCTCTGTGAATGAATAAGTTCTGAGGAGTTAATGTAACATACTGTGACTACAGTTAACACTGTATTGTAGAACTGAAATTTGGTAAGCGAGTAGAACTTAAATCTCACCAAACAAAACAAAATAAAACATGAAGACATATGTGGTGATGGATGTGTTAATTATAAAGATTGGGGGGATCCTTTCACTATATATATCTATATCTATATACATTTGATATATATATATTTGATATAGATATATATATTTGATATATATATATCTATATCAAATCACTATGATGTCTGCTTTAAATATCTTTTTTTTTTTTTTAAAGATTTTATTTATTTATTCAACAGAGACAGCCAGCGAGAGAGGGAACACAAGCAGGGGGAGCGGGAGAGGAAGAAGCAGGCTCATAGCTGAGGAGCCTGGATGTGGGGCTTGATCCCACAACGCTGGGATCACGCCCTGAGCCGAAGGCAGATGCTTAACCGCTGTGCCACCCAGGCGCCCCTGCTTTAAATATCTTAACAATTTTATATGCCAATTACGCCTCAATAAAGCTGACTTTTTTTAAAGCGCTAAAAATTATTGTAATAGAAATGATTGTTGGCTGGCGTACAGTCAGAGATGGTGAGAACAGAGAGAATCCAGATATGAGAGGTTTACATGCTTGGAGTGACTACTTCTGCATCCTGAGTAGTAAGGAAGGGTGGGAACGGCTGGGAAGGATAGGCTGAACAAATCTGTCCTGGGAATGAAATCAAATTCGTTCCATGGCAAAGAGTAGATTAAGGATGATATCTTCTGACCCACATCATTTTTTTTCAAATTGTTTCAAGGTAGCCACAATTAAATAAAGAGAGAAGTACAGCATCTAGAAAAGAACTTTGTATGCAGTAGTTAATATATGGAACTGACTAGAAAGCAAAAGAACAGAAGCCTCACAGGCACTTAAGGGAAAGGTACAAACTTGGGCAAAATAAAAACAATCTTTCACTGTTTAAGTCTTAAAATAATCTTGGGGCCTTCCAATTGTCTGTTCAGGAAGATTTCATAATTGTGAAAGACTAGCAATTGCTCTGTTTCCCTCAAGTTTTTCCAAATGGTGTTTCATTTCTTTTCTTTTCTACCCCTCATAAAGTTATCTATCTGTGGAGCAAGAAATGGTCCTTTCGGAACATAGGTCACTAGGCCCACAAGGAACCTCATGCCAGGTCTGATGGAGAGAACTCACTCATTTTACCCTAACTTTGAGATGGGCATTTTGGTTGTTTCCTTGGCGGAGAGGTGGAGGTGTGCTCTGCCTGGAAAGGAAGGTACCACTGGGAGCTCCAAAGGAAAGGGAGGCTGGGGCGCTGCAGCTTAGTTGTTCACCAACAGCTTCCTTTCATCCGGCGCATGGAGCTCAGCTGTCCTTCCCAGACTCCCTGGCAGTCACAGGTGGCTATGTGAATGGGTTCCTGCACACAGAATGTGGACAGAAGGACTGACATGGAACATCTCATATGGATGTTACTCCAAAGGCTTTTTTTTTTTTTTTTTTTTTTTTGCCTTTTGCTAGACAGAAACTAGCTTCATTGGAAGCCCTGGGTTAAAAATGTCAGAGTCATGGGGCGCCTGGGTGGCACAGCGGTTAAGCGTCTGCCTTCGGCTCAGAGCGTGATCCCGGCATTATGGGATCGAGTCCCACATCAGGCTCCTCCGCTATGAGCCTGCTTCTTCCTCTCCCACTCCCCCTGCTTGTGTTTCCTCTCTCACTGGCTGTCTCTATCTCTGTCAAATAAATAAATAAAATCTTTAAAAAAAAAATGTCAGAGTCGCAAGCTGGAAGGAGCATGGGTACTTGGATCACAAATGAGAGAAGAGCCATCACTGGTCAGAAACATTTGGTTTGTACCGAAACAAAATAAATTCATTTATATTTGAAGCATTGTGTCTGGGGGTTGCTTCTTGCAGAAACCAGGGTTTGCTTTTCAATATATGGTACATAACTTTTATTCTTTCCACTATTATTAGAATTTATACATTTTCCCCCTTTTTTCCCTATATAAGTAACTTACACCGTACTGTCCTTGGTCCAAATATCTGATTATTTTCTTAGGGGTTCTAGACAGGAATTTGCTGCATAAAAATGTAGAATCTTTTAAAAGATTTGATAAATATTGCCAAAATTCTCTCTAGAAAGATTGTGCCAATTTTATAATTCCACCAGAAATGAAGAAGAGGTCAACATTTTCCGGATTAATATTCTATGTTTCTACTGATTTGTGATGAAAAATATATATATATATATATATATATATATATTCTTCTAATACAATACATGGTCTGCTTCAGGGCAATGAATTCTGATTTCTGCATACTCTAGACACAGATCTCAGTATTTACTCTGAAGTCTTATTGTGTCTTAGTAATTAGTGATACGAACTCTCACTTTTTTTAAGTGCCTGTCTGTTTCTACCCACATGTTTATTGATGACCTTTAGAAACCCTCTGTTAAGATCCTTAAAAAGTTCCATCCGTAATATTATGTGAGATGCAGTCATCTAATAAATATTTTTAGGAAATTCAATACTATTTACAATACTTAGCATTTCTAACCAGAAAGACATTTTTATGTTTGTTTTGTTAATCTACCTTAGTAAAAATTTGTACTTGTTTTCATGTACACATGTACACTTGTTATTTAAATTTAAGCCAAACTATTTTATTATTTATATTGCAAGTATGAGTGGAATGTATGAAAGCTTACGGGGAAACCATGTATTTTAAAAATCAGTTTTACTTGGAATCATTTTCTGTATAAATGATTTTGCTTTTTTTTTTCCCCCGTAAGTTGATGGGAACTAACAATGACTAAAAACAGAAAAGGCCCATCTGTTCTATTTTTAGGCTGATTAATACAGCTACCTAGTTTAAAATTAGTAGTTCACTATTAATAGGAATGAACAGTTTCATCACATTTTTACTAGTCAAACTACTGAGTACTATACCTATATGATGCTACTCTTTATGGCAATTTTTGGAAAGGCAAACTTGTTAGCAAGGGAAAATACAGATTGTGAAGATTCTGGAAATTATGCCAAATATGAAATCATTGCAAAAGTTGGGAATGTTTAGTCCCAAGAAGGGAAGACTTGTCAATAGATGGCACAAAAAGTTATCCTATCAAAGGAATAGATTTTTCAGGTCTCTGGTGTGTATGACAACACTAGGGCCAACAGGTAAAGGTCCAACAATAGAAATTTTGATACAAAGTTCAGTAAAAGCTTTTGACCTCTCGAAATGTTCAGAAGTGAGCAGGGCTATTTTTTGAGGTTCTGAATTTCTGCAGGAGCTAGGCAGGCCATCTGTCAGGGACATGGGGTAAGACATTCTTACATGGGGTCAGAGCCTGGTCTCCAGGTCCCTAGAGTCCTGGCCAGCTGTGATTTTGTCATGCGAGCATCAGGCAGTGAAGGTGGTCCCTACAGTGAGTGGAACATCATTCCAGCCATCTCAGCAGTCAGTACAGGGCCAACACTGAGTTTATCCTTCTATCTAGTACTTCTGTGCTGTGAAAGTTCTGCTTGTGAGAACAACTTCCTATTCCCTGCACCTGCAGTTGAACATTCTAGCTATACAATAGTTTCCTTCTCATATCCAAATGGTTGTTCCAACAACAACACAATTTCCTTTGGCACGATTAAAGTTCTTTTTTTCTTCCTAAGAAAAAAATCTTACCATATTGCTTGTCAATCATTTTAAAATAATCTCTGGCTCTAAATACAGAACGTTAAAAAATGTGAAATCCAGAATAAAAATCATTAGAATAATAGCTCTTTATAATTCAGGGCATTTATTACATCTAGTCTCTTATACCATAATAGCTTATTTAAAAAGCAATCTTATGAGACCATCTCTTCTGTATCTAAAATTGTGAATTTAGCTTTATTAACTTTACAAGATTGTCCTCAAATGTAGAAGAATTATCATGGGACATCTGGAATACTGAAATTGGCTCAGGGATGCACCCCCATCACTGGGGTCTGAGGGCCATAAATGGACTAGATAATATCTTAGGGTCTCTTCCAGCTCTATCATTTGGTAATTTTAGCATTTGGTCACTAGCAAAAGTGTCACTTATACAGGCACTCATCAGTGATGTAAATATTCAGGGTTTTAAATAGGGAGTGGTCATCTGCCCAGGGAGAGTACTGGCGGGGGGGTTGGCAACTGCTATCTTGCTATGAGCCAGTTTCCTTCTAAGGTCACAGTCTCCTGATAGAGCTCATTAACCCTAAATGCTGCAAAAAGAGATGCATGCAAAGGATTACTGTGCTTTCATGGTGGAAGAGTCCTTAGAAATCACCTGGTTCAATACTCTCCATGCATCCCTCTTCTCCAAGTGCCTTGCCCAAGATCTTGTATCTGCTTAGGAATAGAACTATAATAAACAAAGTAACTTTAAAAAAAATGTACTGTACAAGGATATTATAACTGCTATAACACTGTCTTTATGTCCTAATTTCAAGCACAAATAAAACGAAGCCCTAAAGGAATTAGCCTCATAAGCCTGGCTGCAGCTTTTTGTTGATGGGGAGATGAGCATACTGTTTGCCACAAACAAATTCAGTCGCCATATGCTTGCTATACTCACAATGCATCAAAGCAACAGTATAGTGTGGTTACTTTTTAAATTTTTTTTGAAGAAAAAGAACAAAAATATATTTTTTTAGAACTTTCTTGTTTTTATTTCAGGGATTTTTAAAAGTCACTCTTTTAAGTCCCTGATAGATCTGGAAAACTTTGGATGATGGTACCTTCTTCTTCGTGCTGTACCTTGTGGTGACAGAACATCTTGGTTCCCATAAGAAGTAGGCTGAGAGCCTGATGGTACCCTGGATGCCTGGACTGTAAGTTTCATGTTGCCTGCCCTGGGATGTATCCGCATCCCTTTTGCCAATCCACTAGTTCTTGTCTTAGTTCACCTTTCCACTATTTTCATTGTTTCCTGAGAAAATTGGGGAACATGGAGTAAATCAAAACGGGTATGTTCGATCAATCAATGTGAACAGTTTACCTGGTGTGTAGTTTATTCTGGACATGCTAAAGGTAGAAGGATAAGCAATCTACTGTAACATATCAATTTCTTTTGATCAGGAGTTCTGAAGGACAGAATTGTACTGGACTAAAAATGAGACAATGGACAGAGATAGTATTTGGAAGAAAGTATCAGCAGATACTGATGGTGTTTTATATTTAAGGAGGAGAGTAAGATAAGCATATGAAAAGATAACTCTGAGGGGAGGTATTAAATGCAATGACACGTAATGAGAGTTGAGGGTAGGGAACCTAACCAAGTTCAGGGGCAGCAGGGAAGGTCAGGGATGAGGAGAAATCAGATTTAGTCCCTTGAAGGTCATTGTTAAGAGGTGGGGTCAGATGCTGGATTTTAGGGGGTTGAGGTAGGGACTATGGGGGAAGCTGCTTTGTAAAATAGTTGGTAATGAAAGGAAAGGAAGTTTTGAAGCAAATATCTAGGGAGGTATGTGAAGCCATGAAGGTGTTTTGTTTTAATTTAATGGGACTGACTCAAGTATATTTATAAGCTATCATAGAAGAGCCACTGGAAAGTGAAATTAAGTGGACAGGAATGTTGGGTCAGTCCATTGATAAAGATTCTGGAGGGGAAAGATTCCAGGTGCAGATACTTGAATAGCCTGGACACTGCTTCCTCGGTGACCTGGTCAACAGGGTAAGGAAGCAAGAATGCAGGAAGGGGCTTATAATCACCTCTGACCTTTTGTGTGATGATGGAAGTGAAGTCACCTGCAGTGAGGTGAGAGTGTGTGGGGACAGAGAGCATGAGGGTATGTGAAAGCTTGGAATGGCCACTGAAAGGATGGGAAGAGGGAGCTTATTCAGAATATACAATCAGATGGCTACATAGTTTTGGAAGCACAGATGAAAATGCATAATATAAAGTTCTGTTGGAATCATCTAATGATCTACATAGTTGTGTGTGTATGTCTGTTTTTTATTGTGAGCTGTCTCAGAGGAGTCACCTCCATGACTTAGGAGTCTCTCCAAATGATGGCAGGGAAGAAAATAATGAGGAAGATGCCGAATCTTTGAGGTGGTGTGAACCTCAAAAGAAAATTTGATTTTGAAAGGTTTTAATTGTTAAAAAGTAAAAGTAAGTATAAGATCCATGAAATAGTAAATCCAGGCTTATTATGGTCTCCGTCCTGAAGTTCTCTTATGTAACCTCAGGGAAAAAATGTAGTCCAAGAAAGGATAAGGAACAAAAAGGATGCATAGGTGAAAATGTTGGGTCTATGAGGGTAACGGAAAAAATAGGAAAAGAAAGACATGAAGAGGAACTCCTGGGTTTGTCAGGTTTCTGTTTCAAACTCAGTTCTGCCAGCTCATGACAGGTACAACTTGGCTAAACTAATCAGATTTCTCGTCTACAAAATGGAGATAATACAGCAACTACTGTATTTGGCAGTAATGAGAACTAAATATCGCATGTAGAGTACTTAAAATAGGGCATGGTGCCAAGTATTTTTAAAAATGCTAGCATTTATTATTAGTTATTATTATTATTGGTATCTTTTAACTCATCATAATTAAGAAGCCAAACCTACTGGAAGAAAAGAAAACAGTTCATTATAAAACTAAATTTATATTAGTACTCATAGAAATGTTTCCTTTAATCATCTAAGTAATAGAGTCTTGATACAGAGTCTCTTTCTATTTTCTGAAACTCTAAGCACTGTTTTTGGATAGGCTCAACTCTGGCTATAGGACCAGTAGCTGGCTGTACGTGAATGACCAGCATCAGAATTACCAAGACCCAAGCTAGCATTTCAGAGTAGAATCTTCCTTTTGGAAAAGGGAAGGAAGGGGAAGATGTCTTGTACAGAATCGATTCTGGAGATGGTTCATTCATCTCAAAGAAATCAGGCTCTCTGCTTCCAGCAAATCTTGGAATATTTTTTTCTTTCACTATTGTGCCTTATTACAAAAGAATGAATGTATCTAGGAGAGGAAATATTTATAAATCATTTTCTGTTTAAGTGTAAAGCATTTACTGTGATTTAAAAATATATTTGCTAGAAAAAAATTGTTGCAAAGGTTCATGAAAGTTGAGCCTCAGATTTAGATAAAGAAAAAAGAATGGACTATTCTTGACGCTTTCAGCAGTTACAACTATGCATATTGCTGAAAAGTTAACGTTGTTATTTTAATTCAATGGTAAGAAACTGATGAAATATTTTTATCCTCCATCTGAGTCATGTACTGCGTTTACTGCCATGACATGCAGTGCATCTAGAATTAACCCAGCTTGGCATGTCTTATTACCCAGGGATACATTCTTTGCCTAGGAACATAGCGAGAATCTGCTTAATGTGGGAAGAACGTTTTCTTTTAATAATCAATTTATTCACCAGACTTTAAAAATACATATATATTTTTGGATGTCCTCATTCTTGGAACACTGAATGTATCCTCCCACATTTAGCCTATATCCCTACCTCTCAAATCAATTGTACCATGTGCCAAAATCATTCTCTTTCTCCCCATCACTCTATTTCTTTACATGTTGGAAGAGGTCAGCTGAGAAGCTATAAGAAAAATCTTTAAAGACTTTACATTTTCACTTAGAAAAGAGTTTTCCATGTACCTCTAGGGGATTCTTTATCTTACAAAGGCAGATGGCCTTATGATGTGAGTGCATTATCCCCAGAATAGCTACATTCTCCTTGACCATGTATTCTCTTAACAAAAGCAGAAGCACTTACTAACCACCACCAAGTAGCACCACTGGGGTAAGCGCTGCAGTAGGAAGATGAAACATGTTTTTGCTCTCAAGGAACTTACCGTCTGGTTGACCTCCAGTTTGGGGAAGCAGGGAAGCACACAGCAAGTTTTATTACATACACTGATTAATATTCTTTGAGGAATCATGACAGATCATCCTCCCACTTCTGACCCCTCATTTTGTAAAATAATTACATGATTTGTAATATTAGGGATGAAAAATATTTTTTGTGCCATTGCTTCCTTGAATTACAAAAGTTCTGTATGAATATATGGTTGTAATAATTCAAGTAATACAAAAACAAACAAGCTAAAAAATGAAAGATTTCACCTTCCCCTTTCCTTCCATCTCTCTCCAACTGTCCTTGCCCAGAGGTGAAAAGTACTAACATTTTAGGATGTTATAATTGGGAAGATTTATTTTTAAAGGATAAACATCTTAATATTTGTCTTCCCATCTAGGAACATGGGGTTTGTGCTGCATTTGGATCTTTTTTTATTATGTTTTCTAATTTCTTGTTGCTAATCCATGGAAAATTTATTTATTTATTTTTACTTTAAGCAACATTACCATTTGCTCGTATTTTAAAAATATTTCTAAATTGAATCTGTCTTTATTTTAGATGGGTATAAACACCATTCTCACATAATCACATCTTTATTTTCACTATTTATTTCTTCTATTCATTTTCTGTCTTTCACTGCACTTTTTGGGTCTTGAGAACAATGTTGAGTAGCAGTGATGATATTTCAGTCAAGATCTTTTTGGTTGCAAATAACATACATCTAACTTGAATGAATTTAGGTATAAAAGAGGAAATTGGCCTGAAGGACATTCTAGGCCAGAAAGTGAAGGCAGCCAGGACGCATGCTCTTGCTAGTTTGGTTTTTTTTGTTTGTTTTGTTTTTTTTAAAGATTTTATTTATTTATTTGACAGAGAGAGAGACAGCCCTCGAAAGAGGGAATACAAGCAGGGGGAGTGGGAGAGGAAGAAGCAGGCTCCCAGCGGAGGAGCCTGATGTGGGGCTCGATCCCATAACACCAGGATCACGCCCTGAGCTGAAGGCAGACGGATAACGACTGAGCCACCCAGGCGCCCCTCGCTAGTTTGTTTTTAATTTTCTCTCCATTTGGGCCTCATTTTCTCTACCTATTGATTGTCCCCTTCTTGAGAGGGACCCCAGATACAGAGACTTTCATGTTCCATGTCTTAGAAATTCTGTCACTAGTTGGAATTCAATTCCTTTTTTCCACTGAAGTCCGTGAAACAAAAACAAAAACAAAATCTAGGAAAGAATGATGATTGGCTTGGCTCAGCTCAGATTTTAACCCTAAACAATGAACTGAGAGTGGTGGCCCCTTTATCCCTACCATGGAGTTGTCTTGCTGTGGGGAGCGGCTCCCCATAGAAGCAGGTTATTTTTTAGACCAAAGGAACAGTGCTAAGCAGACAAACAGAAGATGTCCACAGTAGACTTCCTAATCTTGTTAGTGCTTTTAATGGGATTGTATTTAAAAAATGTTTACCTATGAAGTGTGATATGTGGTAAACGCTATAGTTTCTTGGTAGATACATTTCAAAAGATAATGAATTGTTGTGAAATTTTATGTATGTGATGTGTTTTCAGTATTTGTCTATGATCTCCTAGATTATATTTTAAAATCTATTCATATCATTCTAGTATTTAAAGGATTTAAAAAAAAAACCCAAATGTCCCTTGCTTCAACTTTTGCCTCATTGGTTTTTTTTTTTTTTCTCATTTCTTTTCTCTCTTCCCCGCTCTGCACCTGCCATTTGTTTTTGTTTTTTGTTTGTTTTTTACTCCCTATTTCCCTCGAATCTTGACAAGTTATGAGATTTTGGGAAATCAGATCTTAAGATGATTGTTCTGACAGTTGTTGGGGTGGGATTTTACCAGTGATCCCAAGCAAGAGGCACGAACAATCTCCAACTGTCCCAACCACAAGTTCAGTGGCAGGCAGAGATGAGGAAAATGAGGCAGAGTGCATCCTGGACCAGCCCACAGGGACGTGGGTGGGGTGGGATGGGGGTGGGTTGGGGTGTCACTCTTCTCCCTGCCCTGTAAAACTGCAGTCCTGTTTTGGCTCAGAGAGTTACATTTTCTTCAGGTACCGAGAGATGCATCATCTGAATAAAGCCTTTATCTTCGATATGAGTCTTATAAACTACTTCATATACTTGTAATGGTCAGAGATGCCCTGGAGATGAGCAATCCTTGCATTCCTGCGAACAAATTCTCCTTGGCTACAAGTATTATTCCAATCAACAGCTGGACTATATTTTAAATGTTATTTATATTTTATGTCTATTTTTATCAATGGGATTGCACTGGAATTTTTTTTAATAATCTTAACCATTTCCATTTGCCATGAAGATGGTGCCAACTTTGAGAAGCCTTCTGTATTTTTCGATTTTCTAAAAACTCTACTTTGATGGTTTGGAAAGACTTGCAAATAAAGCTGTTGGGGTTTGATACATTTTAAAGTAGAATCTTCCAGATGTCAATGATTTTCCATTTTTATTGGGTCAATCAATTTATTTCATATTTTCCTCACAACTCAACTTGTTTTTTTGAATCTATCAATGGAAAGTTACAGGTAGTAATCTCCTATAATTTATGAAGTTTTGTCCATATCTGCAGTTATGTTGCTTTTCAGTCTGAAAGCTGTTTATTTATGTTTTCTGATTTTGATGAGGCAAAAACTTTGTCTGTTGCACTAAATTCTTCAAAGAACAAGCTGTTGTTTTTATTTATCTATTATTGGTCATCTTATTATATTTTTTTGATTTATTTGTTTTTTATCTTAATTATTTACTTCCCTTTAGGAGTTGAGTCCTATTTTTTATTTTCCCTTGATCCTTGAAGTGAATGCCTAATTTTTGTCCATCTTTTTTGTGTTGAGAACTGTGTTAGCCCTATTCAGAATAGCAGATTTTGATATGTAGTGCTTTTCTAAATAAAAAATGTAGTGCTTTTCTAATTTAAAAATTGATGTTCTCTGTAGCCCTATTGTAATATTGAAGTGTGTTTTATGTTTCAGAAGATAAGTTTATTTTGAATACTCTTTGCTTTTATTTTCCAACAACTCATATTTTGGCAAGATGTTCAAAACAAGTCTGAATGTAGTTTAAATAATCTGTCTTTCTTCAGCTTTCTAACACTCTGTTTGAATTAGTGCTCTATTTCCTTTCCTCCACGTTCCATTTCCCCTCCTGGAACTGTTATTACGAGCATGGATGTCTGAATTAAGCCTATCCTCCATTTCTCTCATGTTATTTGACGCCTTGTCTTTTTTTTTTTTTTTTAAAGAGAGAGAGAGAGAGGGATATGGGAGGGGTAGAGGGAGAGAGAGAATCTTAAGGAGACTTCACGCTCAGCCTGGAGCCTGATGCAGGGCTCCATCTTACAACCCTGCGATGATGACCTGAGCATGCATGCACATGCGTATTGGTAGTATGTACTCTGGAAGGGAGATTCCTAGTCCTTATTTTGTTTCTAAACAGCACACTGCCTTGATTAATTCCCCAGCCCATTCACTCAATTTAGGATTGTCTAGTTCATAAGTAAATAGTTCTACTTGGAGGACAGCTCCTCTGGTCAGTTGAGGGGCACCCTTCTAAGATTTCTGATTCTACTATTGCTTATGTCTATTTTTATATTTCTTTGGTAATTTCAAAAAAAGTTTTGATAGAGTAAATTCATACACTCATTTATCTATATTGCTAAATTGAATTGAGCTTGATGTATGATATTTTTCCCTATGAAAAGAAGTATTTCCTTTAGTGATACTGATAATTTCAGCATGTTTTATGTTATGGACTGAATGTTTGTGTTCCTTCAAAATTCATAGGTTGAAGCTCTAGCCCCCAAGGTGTTGGTATTAGGAAGTGTGGTCTTTGGGAGGTAATTAAGTTTAGATGAGGTCATGAAAATGGGACCTCCAGGAGGAGATTAGTATCCTTATAAAATGAGTAAGAGACACTAGAGCTGCTTGCACCATGTGAAGACAGCCATCTATAAACCCTGAGGAGGGCCCTCACCAGGAGCTAAATCTGCCAGCACTGTGATCTTGACTTCCCAGCTTCCAGAACTGTGAGTAATACATATCTGTTGTTTCAACCACCCTGCGTATGGCATTTTGTCACAGCAGTCCTAGAGGACTAAGGCATTCTGATAAAACAAACTTTTTTCCAAACATTTCTTAAGTGGCTTAAATTGCTATAAACATACTTACCCTATATACCACTGGCTGATTCTGTAGGAATCCTAAGGCTGATCTTAATTTCCTTAGACTTCTTTTTACAAATTATTTAGGCATTAGGCTATACATGAAATGATGAGATGTTCTCTACTTACAGATGAGCCCTAGATCATCAACTGTTTGTGTTGGGCAAGTTGCTAAACTCTCCGAACTTTAACTTGAACCAAAATTTAGTATGAATATGAATTATCTGGGTATCTTTTTAAAAAGCAGATTTTGATCTGTAGGTCTGGGATATAGCCTGATAATCTGGACTTCTAGCAAGCAACCAAGTCATGCTGGGTGTTGTGGGGCACAGTTTGAATAGCATACACAAATGTTTTCTAATTTCCCTTGAGCCATCCACACACATCAATTAAATGAAGCACTTAATAATACATAAAGAGACAGTCAGAAGTAGTGACACCAATTTCTCATCTCCCCAATGTCTCTCTTCTGTTTTCCAGGTGAGATATCTCACAGGGTAGATGTGGCTGGTGACAGAGTAATGTTAATAATGTACCTTGAACCATAGTTTGATTTCAGCTAGGCTCCTGTTATAGTTTTCCCTTTACCCCAAAGGGGATCAGACTAGAATTTACAAATGAGCCTCTGATTATCATAGGAGAAAGCAGAATGTGCACTATTGCTGGCTCACACCATCACATTGGTTTTGGAAGGAGAGACCTGGATCTTCATGCTTCTTCTCCCTTGATTGGTTACATTAAAGCAGAAACTTTATGTCTATTGACTTATCACCTTTAAGGCCCGTTCATAAGGATGGGTGTCTTACTTCTTGGTAGCTCAGCAGCTTACCTTGCTAAGTGATACAGATTTCCATTACTTGGAAAATACTTGCAGTCACATTTCATCGACTAGCTCAGAAGTGTTACCTGTTTTCTGATCAAAGTACTTGTTTGTAAACTGACAGGATTCCTGTTCTTTTTATTTATTTACTTTTAATTTTTTAAAATTTTAAAAGATTTTTATTTATTTACTTGAGAGAGAGAGAGAGAGAAAAGCAGATTCTTTGCTGAGCAGGGAGCCTAATGCAGGGCTCTATCCCAGGAACCCGAGATCATGACCTGAGCTAAAGGCAGATGCTTAACTGACTGAGCGACCCAGCTGCCCCTGTTCTCCTTTTCTTATCTCTTAATACCGGGAACATCAAACAGAAAATTTAAGTCAGTCCCTTTACAACCCACAGAGCTAAAAACCATAAAAATATTGATGTATATTCTTAAGCAATTTTTAGGCTTATATTTTCTTTATTCAGACATAAGTTGTAAATTCTTTTTGGCAAGGATTATACCCTTGTGTCTTTGAGACCACTTATAGCTCTGTATAATGATTTGTATACAGTGGCACTCATTTTGTATTTTTAATCAAATGGGTTTTAACTTCAAGTTTAGTAAATATTTTCCAATGACACCTTATTGCCTCCAAAGTACACAAGGAATGATTAACAATTACTTGGTAAGTTGGGCATAACAATGTTAGATGGTATTGTTGAGTTTTCTCTTTCCTTAAATATTACACATACACACAAAAAATAGAATATATTGTATGGTGATTAATTGCTTTTGCCAGATGTACGTGAGTGTGTGTGTGTATGAGAGAGTCTAAAAGCAGATAGAGTCTAGTGTGCTTTAAGTAAGGACAACTTTTGAAATAACTTCCTAAATGATACATACTTCTTAAAGTGATAAAATAAAATTTAAAATGTGGTCAGGGTTGTGAACACTTTGAGTGTGGTAAAAAAGCTAAAATGAGGTCTCCAAGTTCATGGACTACCAAAGGAGAGAATAGTAAAATCGATAGCACACATGAAAATTTTTCAAGTAATAATAAAAAATAGAAGAAAAAGAACACACCATTTTCATTGGGGAAAAAAAGACTCCACTAAATCCAGGAAAGTCCCTGAATCATCTCAAATACAGTTTTTCAAAATCTACATGGAATTTTCCTAGATCTCACATCCTATAACCAACTAGAGAGCACAGAGAACTTGTTAGATTCAGTTGGATAATCCTGTGTCCTAAGCACTTTTTCACACTTGATGACCCAAGATAATTATTAATAGCACCTCTCTTACTATCAAAATGTCATTAGAATGGATGATAAATTGTAGAATAACCTACCCTTGGGCAGAAAAGGAAGATAAATAGAACTAATAGAAACAGAAACAGATGTTCCACCACTAGCATCATATTAAAGTCTGTTTTGTGCTGATTTGGAGCAAGAGTGAATTTTCTACTAAGCAATAACAAACAGCTTGTACCAAACTAAAGGGCAAGGCAAAGAGGAAGGCAGTGGGAGGAAAAACTACAATATTTGCTGGAATATATCCTTCAGTGAAGTAGTCTTTGCTCACGGTCTCAATTCTTGACTCATCAGCTTCTTCCCTTAAAAGCTTGGAGCCAGTGATTCTGTCTAGAGCAGGCAAATCTGTCTGCGGTAGAGGTCAGTGCAAACGGAAGCATATGAGGAAATATACTCCCACGCCTTAATCGCCTTCATTTTTTTCTTTCTTTTTTTCTGGATGAACATCTGTTCTTGTCTTAGAATCAGGAGGCTAATATCATAGGAAGTAAAGGCTATTTCCTAGACTGGTCTGTTGCCCAATACCACATCCTGAGGTGCTGAGAAGAGAAAGAACAGCTGGGAAGATACCAGTGCCAGCTGCTAGAAGCCTGTTACCATGATTTTTAATGATCAAATGTAGGAAACAGGGTATGTTAGAACTTCATGGAGACTTAAACTTGCAAAGGTTTCTTTAGAAAAATCAAAGGCAGAAAAAAACCCCCACATCTTACAAGGAATATAAAATAAAAATTACTTTGTAATGGGAAGAAAATCATTCCATTTTACATTTTGTAAATACACCAAATAGTGTGTAAACAGGATTTTATCCTGAGTATTTATGTTTTGCTTCTCTAATATTGGTTTTCACACTCTCAGTTGATAAGAACAGTGCTTTTTTTTCTCTCTACAGTTTACACATAAATCAAAATCTTGAAGTCATCTTTGACACCTTCCTCTGACTTTTAATTTTGTTTCTTTTTTTTAAAAGATTTTTTTAAGTGATCTCTACACCCACCCAACGTGGGGCTTGAACTTACAATCCTGATATCAAGAATTGCACGCTCCACCAACTGAGCCAGCCAGGAACCACTTAAATTTGTTTCTTTATCACTCTTATGAGATTCCTCTGATTCTATCCTCACAGGTACAACTGTTTTTCCTTGAAACAATTCTGGAAACTGTCATTAACTGAATTTCCTTAAAGCCACACTCTCTAAACTTTCTGGCTCAAAATCCTTCAATGAATTGTCCTTGATTTCCAGATAATATATGAAATATCTTAGTATTCAAAATCCTTCAAAATTTGATATCAATAAATTTTCCAATGGTATTTTCTATACTTCCGTTACATAAAATCCATGTTATACACAAATTGGAATATTTACTATGGCAGGAAAGACCCTTCACAAGTCCATCTGTCCAGTTATACCACATATACCTTTTGTTCCAACCATGTAAAACTCTTCAATCATCTTCTAATGCTTTCAGATAATTCATGTGTTTGTGCTTTTGCAAAGTGTTGCTCCCTCATATATCTTCTTTCCTTCAGTGTTTGAATTCCAAGACTTAAGAACACCCTGGGGAGAAAGTTACATCCAAAAGAATGAGACTGGACCATTTTCTTATACCATACATAAAAGCTAAAAATGGATTAAAGACCTAAATGTGAGACCTGAAACCATATAAGTCCTAGAAGAAAATATAGGCAGTAATTTCTTTGACATTGGCCTTTGCAACATTTTTCTAGATATGTCTCCTCAGGAAAGGGAAACAAAAGCAAAAGTAAACTATCAGGACTATAGGAAAAAGAAAAGCTTTTGCACAGTGAAAGAAACCATCAACAAAATTAAAGGAAACCTACTGAAAGGGAGAAGATATTCACAAATGATATATCCAATAAGGGATTAATGTCCAAAAAATATATAAAGAACTTATGCAACCTGACACCAAAAAGCAAATAATCCAATTAAAATGGACAGAGGACCTGAACAGACATTTTTTCCAGAGAAGGCATACAGATGGTCAAGAGACACATTAAAAGATGCTCAACATCAGTAATTGTGTGGGAAATGCAAATCAAGACCGTAATGAGAAACCTTACACCTGTCAGAATGGCTAGAATCAAAAAGCCAAGAAACAAGTGTTGGCAAAGATGTGGAGAGAAAGCAACACTTGTGCACTGTTAGTGGGAATAAGAATTGGCACAGCCACTATGGAAAACAGTATGGAGGTTCCACAGCAAAGTAAAAATAGAAATACCATATGATTCATCAATTCTACTACTGGGTATTTACCCAAAGAATATGAGAACACTAATTCAAAGAGATATGTGCATCCTTATGTTTATTGAAGCATTATTTACAATAGCCAAGATATGAGAACAACCTGTCTCCAGTGATAGATGGATGGATAAAGAAGAGATGGGGTGTGTGTGTGTATAAAAAATGGAATATTATTTAGCCACAAAAAATAATAAGATCTTGCTATTTGTGACAACATGAATGGATTTAGAGGGTATTATGCTAAGTGAAATAAGAGAGACAGAGAAAACAAATACCATATTACTTCACTTACATGTGAAATCTAAGAAACAAAACAAACAAAAAGCAGAAACAGACTCATAAATACAGAGAACAAACTGACGGTTGTCAGAGGCGATGAGGTAGNGAATATTATTTAGCCACAAAAAATAATAAGATCTTGCTATTTGTGACAACATGAATGGATTTAGAGGGTATTATGCTAAGTGAAATAAGAGAGACAGAGAAAACAAATACCATATTACTTCACTTACATGTGAAATCTAAGAAACAAAACAAACAAAAAGCAGAAACAGACTCATAAATACAGAGAACAAACTGACGGTTGCCAGAGGGGATGAGGTAGCGGTTGGTCGAAATGGGTGAAAGGAATCATGAGAAATTGGTTTCCAGTTATGGAATGAATGAGTCATGAGGATAAAAGGTACAGCACAGGGAATAGAGTCAATGGTATTGTAATAACATTGTATGGTGACAGATGGTAGCTACACTTGTGGAGAGCACAGCAGCGTAACACATAGATTTGTTGAATCACCTGAGACTAATATAACATTGTATGTCAACTGCACTTCAATTAAAAAAAAAAAAAGAACACCCTGGGGAGCCTATCCCCATTTCCCTTGCAGAGAGGATCACTTATCCTTTTGGGCACCCCTATATTCAGTGCATTCCTTCGTAAACATGCTTGTGGCAATATGCCACTGTACTAGGTTTAGTCCTCTCTTTCTCTCCTGCCAGACTGGTGAGACTTGAGGGCTAAAACACTCTTTTTTTCATTTTTGTCCATCTCACTGTTGTAACAGAGTTCCTGGTATATAGTTGGTTCTCAGAAAGTTAATGTTGACTACATGAATATTCCTTATTTCTTGAAATGCATTTTTTCATATCTGTACCATTTTAGGAGCTATTTTCTCTTCCTAGTAACTCCTTTGAGTCCCAATCAACTTGTGCTTTCAGTTGTTAGTGGTGATAGAGTGCATGGGCTTTGAAATGAAGCCATCTTTGTTTTGAGAACCACGACTCCACTCCCAGCTTGAATTACATGCTTTCAAGACATTGTAGGCATAAATATATCACAAGCCTAGCACCTGACATTGTAATTCTTTCTTTATATCACAGTCCTAACCACCTGGTTGATGACTATATCAATACAGGAACCATATTTAAAAAAACACCTTTGTAATTTAATATTTAGTATTTTGCCCTGCATACGGGAGGTGCTCAATAACTGTTACTGAGTGTGAATTGATGGCTTTATTTCCATCAGCTTGACATTTCACTACCTAGAACAGCGATGTGCTGCTGACAACATGGGGGATTTCAGTAGTTCAGGTACTCTATTTAGATAACATGAAATCAAAAGTTCCTATTATGTTCAGTTTCTATCAAAACTTTTCATCTCAGTAACTTTAACATACCAGAAAAAAAAAATGACTTTGAGGGGAAGTAATAGGATCTGTTGGATAGTGTTCAAATCCAGCGTTTTACTTGTTCAATAGCATACGTGGAAATAATCTAAGAGAGTGAGATGAATGCCCATATTTGTTTGAAGTCACATAGTAACTCAGAGCTTGAAAATAACTGTTCTGTAAGGCTTCATGTCCTCTTCACTTCACACCTAATTTATCAATGAATACATCCGTATTGGATTTGGGAAATCAAATTATTACTAGTCTGGTGATTAAACTGCCCTATCCATCTGCTAGTATATTATCATTATTACTTGAACCTAGCTCCATGATAACAGACATTATAAATCACTTCCGCTAAATTTGGGCAGTGAGTGTATAAAATCTTTTAGAAAAAAAAATGAATGCTCAAATCAGATTTTTTTCTGTATTAAAATTAAGACAAAATACAAAATGCAATACAATTAAGTTGAAATCGAAGTAGATTTTTGGAAATGGTAGTGTCTAATGATGTGTCCAAGTAGCAGTGCTTTTTCTTGGATGATCTGGTTGTGATTGAATCCAGAGAGATTTCTAGCCTAAGGATAGCCATGCACATGTTAGGTTGTGATGTTTGTTTAATTAATGTGACTTATTTTGTGCCAGCAATAATCGTCGTACTTTAACTGCACTTGTAAAGCTTTTTTATTCAGTGAGAATCTTTGTTCTTTTAGAAATACACTGTTTATTCTTGAAGTCACAGAACAACTGTAGCTATTTTCTAAAATCAGAGTTTGATTTCTGTGTTATTTCCGTGATCTGCTAAGAACATCCATGTAACTGAAATCAAGAAGATACGGTAAAGTCATATGACAACCTTGCTATTTGCTCGCTATACCATGGTTAAAAATAGAATGAAAAGCAGCCTAATTGTACAAGCAGTTTTCCACTTTCTTATTACTATTAACGGAACAAATGCTTTTAGTATTTTTAAAACTACCTCTCCATTTAGTAGATACTATTTGGATGCCTCCTGTTTATACACGGTACTCAGGAGGTGCCACAGATATGTGGTCTCTCAAAGCATTTGCCACTTAGCGATGTTCTTCCACATAAATCACACAAACACGTTTGCTACAAGGTTTCAGAGTGTTCTGTACCTGCTTTCATGGCACTTATTCTTCATTATGTACTTATTTTAAATAATTTGTTAAATGTCTACCTTTACTTCTAGGCTTTAATGTGGGTACCCCACATGGGTGGGAGCAGTGTCTCTTTCATTGATGACTGTATCCCCAGTGCCTAACACAGTGCTAGCCACGTCCCTGGCATGCTAGCTACGTATTTTTGACTGATTTATGCAGATTATGGGAACTGTTATGAGAGAAGTACAATCAAAAGGAAGGCAATTAGTGAAAAATAAATTACTATGTGGAATCTGTCCTAGTTTGGGGAAGTGGTTCAGATTAAATGCATTGAAATTGGAAGAGAAGGGGTAGGCCCAAAAGGACTGGCATGTTCAATGTTTTGAGGCAATTGAGGAGGAATGAGTAGTTATGAAACGATGAAGTACTCGATTCCACTAGATCACAAGTTAGATGTCAGGAAGTCATGCAAGGAGGTTGGTGGGCATTGGAAAGAACACCTGAGTCAGATTATTAGAATCTAATGTGCAAGCCTAAGAAATGTTAAGTTTTTATTTAATGAGATGCTGAGGAAATTTAGTAAGATTGTATAATTTAGGTTAAAGACTAAAATAAATTACATTTTAGTTGCATATCCATAATCTCAATTTTCTAAAAAAAAATTTAAGAGCAGAAAGGGTTTTTAAGGGCAGAAACTATACATTTTAATGGTGTAATCACAGTAACTGACATAGTGCTTAGTGCCTTTTGGGTGTTCGGTACATGTTTTTGATTAAATGGTCATTAGAATTTGCTAAGTGAAATAATATTCTATAAGGTGTGAGTGATTCTTGATTTGCAGTATAGATAGATAATAGGTAGGGAACTAGGTAGGTAGATATGAAGACAAACATTTAAAGGTAGATAGATGGATAGATAAATACAAACAAATATGCACATATAAACACTCAAACACATAAAAACCTATATTCACATCTAACCACCCTCACATAGACTCATACACACATACAAAGGCATGCATACAAATAGATCCACAAAACTACACATATTTTCATACAAATACGTATCCAAGTACGCAGTCACAAGCACACACATGCAGACATCCACACCTGTTTGTAAAAGACAACAGAGAAAATATTAGGATTTTGTTATAGGAAACACAAAGCTCATGGAATTATCAGGGAAAATGGTACCAGAAGAGCAAATCACAGATGGAAGAGGATTTAAAAGAACAAATTAAGGAATAAAGAGCTTAGTCTCCATGAAGAAGAGGAGTACCCTAAGTAGATTATCGCACTGCAGGCAGATTTCCCAAACCCATATTGAACACTGCCAAATACTTACTTGCAGATCAAATATTATCTACATGAGAATCTGAGTCTGAAGATGGATCTCATATCATAGTTACCAAATTTGACAATATTTTAATTTCATTTTCCTCTATAGAATTCAAATGTTTGTTTTAAAGAGAATGGAAAATATAGATAAATAAAAGAAGTAAATTCCGTGGCCACAAAGCCAAAATTAAATAGTGCAATACAATATATATATATATATATATATTATTCTAGCTTTAAAATCTTTAGAGTGAGTGTTTTGACCAGAAATGTTGGGGTTGACTCTCTAAGGTTTAACTGGTTTTGTCCACTCTGGGTCTCAGAATTTGTAATTTGTAATAGTTCAAGGGATTCATCTAATCTGTTTAGCCATTTGTGACAATATTGGGAAAGGTTATTTAGAATTATACTTCATGAACATACTAAAAGGATTAATTAAGAGTGATACAACCAACATTTAAAAAACATTATTATTCATTTAAATGTAAATGCATACGATCAATTTTATAGTGATGCATAAAGTATTTATAGTTTCTGTGTCTTTTCACTAAGAAGGGTAAAAACTCGCTCCCATTTAAGTAGATTTTTCTTAGGTGGGATGCCAGAAAGAATACCTGAAGTTGGACTATTAGGATTCGATGTGCTGGGTAAGTTGGATGCAATTTTTCTTAGTTTTTCTTCATTTGATTTTTGCTAGAATTCTGCAAAATATTTCACTGGATATAGAATTTTGGGTTGTTAGTGTAACAAGGAACAGACATTTCTTTCAGCTCTTGAAAAATGCATCACTTTCTTCTGACTTCCATGGCTTCTGATAAGAAATCCAGTATAATTCAAATCGTTTTTTGCCTATAGATAACATGTGGTTTTTCCTTCACTGCTTTCAAGATTTTTCTTTGTATTTTCAGAAGTTTGAATAGGATGTGTGTTGGTGTGGATTTTTTTGGGTTTATTTTGATTCACTCAACTTTGTGACTATATATGTTTATTTCTTCTGTCAAGCGTAGAAATCTTTCTGTAGTATTTCTTTGAAGTACTTTTCAGTCCCTCCCTCCGTACCTTCTTCTTCTGGGACTCTAATTATACAAATATTAGACTTTTGATTTAGTCCCAAAGGTCTCTGAAACTATTACTAATTATTTTATTGTTTAGCCTACTTTCTTTCCGTTGTTCAGAATTGCTATTTTCTACCTTCAAGTTCACTGATTCCTTCATCATCCCACTTCATTTTGTCTTTGAGCCCATCATGGCATTTTTTTTTTTTTAAATTTCAGTCATTATATTGTTCTGTTCCATCAGTCTTCTTATATCTTCTATTTCTTTGCTGAGTTTTTATATTTTTTAATTGGTTTACATGTGTTCATAACTGCTTGTTAAAGCCATTTTGTGACGGCTGTTCTAGTCTTTTCAGACCTTTGTGGTCTTACTGCCTGTAGGAGCAGGTGGAAATCTTACTCTCCATGAGGCCCCTGCTGACCCCATCCCAGCAGATGGATGGAGGGACACTTCATTACTACCAGGTGGAGTGGATGTTGAGGCTCTTCATTCTGCCCTTGCTGGTGCAGATGGGGATTAGGTCACCATTTTTCCTGTGGTGATTGGTCTGAATAGAGCATTATTGCCTAAAAGTATTTATCTTGCTAGACTGCCCATCTTGGTTTTTTTTTTTTAATGTATTTTTATTATATTATGTTAGTCACCATACAGTACATCCCCGGTCTCCCATGTAAAGTTCGATGATTCATTAGTTGCGTATAACACCCAGTGCACCATGCAATACGTGCCCTCCTTACTACCCATCACTGGTCTATCCCATTCCCCCACCCCCCTCCCCTCTGAGGCCCTCAGTTTGTTTCTCATAGTCCGTAGTCTCTCATGTTCCATCTTGGTTTTTTGATTAGAGAGAGCAGGCTCTTTCTGTGGATTTTTTTTTGGGGGGGGTCTGTGTCTGTTGGCATTTCTGGGTTGTGAGCTTTAACTCCAAGTCTGGGATATGAGGCAAACAAAACTAAACGAAACTGAGGGAACTCACCATTATGTCATCCCTTGGGTCCCAATGCACTTAGCTGTTTTGCCTTCTTTTTCCCATTTCTCAGTCTTCTTATGTTTGGTTTTGATAATAATGCTATGGTGTTTAGATGTACATAGTGCAAGGAATAGGGAAAAGTATGTCTACTCCATCTTCCCACATGATGGATTTTGAGGAAATGCTTTGAAATGGATTAACAGAAAATCAGGCCAGAAAGTTACTCAATGATGGTCTTCCACTCAATCCAAAGTCTGTGCAGAGATTGGCCATCATTCACATTCGTCTCATTAAGAATGATCAAAAAATGGATTGAGAGCCATAGATTAGATAATACAATTATCTGACCTGTTTCCTTAAGAGAAATTTCTTGAATAGTCTTTCCTGGGGCAATTCTTTAAAACAGAACAGATTTACATTGGATTCTTCTAAAAGACAATGTTGTAACTTGAGGGAATCTTATGAGATGTCTTTCAAGTTTTTATTTACATAGATAATAATGTGGCTCCTAACATGTTATAAATGTTAAATAGGCATTTAGTTGTTTCACTAAAGATCTTCTATGTAGGTAACATTTCCTTTCAAAGTAATAGTTTCAGAGGCAGTTTTGAGCTTGTTTTATTTCCTTACATTTCTTTCAAAGAGTAAATTATTTCAGCCCTAGAACTGAAATGCTTAATCTCCTGAGACTCCTCTGATGAATAGCCAAAGGGATAATTTCTTGGCTACATGGATTTCAACATAATTTTTAGCAAAATCATAGATATCCAAATGTAGATTCTGGCAATTTCGGATGCATTGTCAATATGAGAAATTCCCAGGGGGACTCTGGAACTCTCATGCAATTACTAGGTTACAGGAGTAAACATGGAGGCAGAGTTTTTCAATAGTCAAAACAAATTACAATCCCTGTAACATATTTTGTATAATAAGTAATGCAAGCATAATACAAAACAGGTGACTAATATTGCTTTGCTATTTAAATGTACCATATGTGATAAAATATAGCCAAATGGTAATTTAATTATTTCCATGAAAATACAGATAAATTCCAACATTTAAAAAGCATATGACCTACTGTGTTGTGACTTCAAGTCTATACATGTGATTATTATTGTGACGAACTTTGCAGTTTATAATATGTACTCAATTATGAAAAATAAGTTAATATTCAAATATTCTGGGAAAAAAATAATTGTCCTTTTTATGTGGAGAAACCAGTCATCCAAAAAAATACTTCCAAGAAATATGTTCTGCCGTGTTGAGCTGAACATTGGTTCTGCTTAACTCAGTTGTTGGGAACATGAGGCTTACGGACCAGATCCAACCCTTTGGTACACCTTGAGCTGCTTCTCTAATCCACGTTATAGATTATGCCCCTCTCCTGGACTGGCCCTTGGATAATGCACTTTGTGGAAACCAGATGAGAAAATATATTTGAATAACTGGAAAATGTAAAGTATGTACTCTGATATTGGATCAGTAGCATTAATTTTCTTTACTATAGAGAAAATTTAAATAAATGGGGTAGCTGAGACATGTGTAAGTGATAAATACCATGATGGAATTAATACAGCCTCTGGTCCTGATCTGCTTTGGGCATCGGCTCCCAGGACATATCCATCTTGTGAGATACTGTTGGCTTAAATCAGTATCCAAAATTGTAATATTATCTTCCTTAAAATCTTCTTCTGGTACCAATGTATATTTTCACCTTACCTTGTTAGTTTGGCCTTGAAAATGCATATTGTTAAGTGAACAAAACCAGTGTGAAAGGCTTATACCGTACAATTCCAACTATGTGACATCCTGGATAAGGTGATATACTATAGAGACAGTAAATAGGTCAGTGGTTGGAGTTCAGATAGAATGGAAAGAGGGATGAATAGGCAGAGCACAGAGAATTTTTAGAGCAGTGAAACTACTCTGAATGACGTTTTAATGACATTATGCTTTTGTCAAAACCCGTAGAGTAGTACAACACAAAGAATAAGAAAATGTAAACTCTGGCTTTTGGTTAATAATAACATATTAATGTTGGTTCATTAACTGTAATAAAAGTATCACCCTAAAGCAAGATGCTCGTAAAAGGGGAAATGGTGTTTAGAAGGGAGGAGATATATGGGAACTCTGTATACCTACACAAGTTTTTGGCATACCTAAAACTGTTCAGAAAAATAGAGTCCATTAATTTTAAAATATGCAAATACCAAACTGAATGAAATCGTAGTATGTAGTGTGTAATATGTAAGCTTTTTATTAACTTTCCTACTTTGAGACCTGGGCCACCCCTCCCTTTTGACTTCATCTGTCTGGTATCTTAGTCTCAGCAGTGAAAGTCTTCCTTACCCCCAACCCCATAAACACACAAAGAAAAGAAGCTAAAAGCCCCAACTTCTCTTGCAGAAGATTTTTACAACCAAGCTCTTGATTTTTCACCTTAACACTCTGCCTCCTACAGTCCTTGAAACTGAAGCTATTTGTAATTCTACCTAAATTTGTTCATTGTTCTTTAGTATCTTCCTGTCCAGAGAGTTTGAATGAAACTTCTTCGATTCTGTTACTTCACTTACTGTTCTATTTATTTTCCATCTTCAAAAATTCGTTGCAAAACTTGTCTACTGTTGTCTCTTCTTTTAAACATTGATAAATTGGTTTATCTTCATTTTAGAGAAGTTTCAGGGGTAAGAAGCAATAAGCATATAGAGCCAAACAACCATGTTAACTAAAATTATAGGTGGCTTTCTGGTCTTTTCCCTCTCCTTTTTTTGTTTTTGTTTTTGTTTTTTCATAGTCCTCATGTTTTTCTTTCTCTGGACACAACCACAATTAAGTAAAGTTGAACATCATCTGTCAATACACTGGATAGTAATATGAATAATGAATGTTTTTGGCAATGAATGAATTCAACTGAATCAGGAGACAGTGTTGGATGTAATTATTTAATTAATGGAAATGAAGTATTGCAATATTGAGGGACTTGAATATATGTTGAAGGATACTGTGGATAAGAACTATGGCTCATAGCCAACTGAGAGCAATTCACATTTTGAATAATGAAATGATGAATTTTCATTGCTTTTTTTTCTTTTTCCCATCTCTAAGCTTTGCATCCTGATTGAAGCAAAGACATCTGTCTTTTCCCAGATAGCAACTTTGGTTGCTGTGGCAACATGTTGACTGGGGAACTTAAAATAAAGGTGGCTCATTTCCAAATCACTTTTCTTCTTTTTCTTCACAAAAACAGCACACATTGGCAAAAAAAAAAAAAAAAAAAAAAAAAGCTCTACTGGAATCTTTATAATCAATAAACCTGTTGTTTGCTGAAGGATTATATCCCCAAACTTGCATGTTAAGCAGGTGAGTAAGTGCACATTTGGCTTTCATATACTCTTAAACTATGAAAAACTACACAATCTCATTTTAAACAAATTTTTCTTCCTCCCTTCCATCCCTACTTTCCTCCCTTCCCTTCCTCTTCCCTCCCTTTCTTCCTTCCTTCCTTGCTCTTGCTCTCTCTTTTAAATTGGGATAGTAAGGACCTGAGTACATGTACAAGGAGGAGGGGCAAAGGCAGTGAAAGAAACTCTTCAAAGGCTTTTGCTAAAGCACAGCCTGGTTGCTAGGGCTTGAAAAGATTGTTATTTGTAGCTAACACAAAGTTATTCCAAAATGCACTCAGCCTTAGAAGCAAACAAGTACTAAATTTCTTAAGAGAGGCATGGATTAAATCTCCCAACATATGAAAATAATATTTTGATACTTCAGGATGCACCTATATTTGTGCATTAAATTTCTTGAAACATAGGGGGAGGAGGGTGGAAAGGAGGTTTTAAAAAAATTCCTTAAATTGAGGACACATATCTTTAAAACCTCGTCTATTCAAAAACACTTGAATTTTTACAGTATTTATTTCTAAAATGTCATTTTCTTTTGAATCTTGTTGTAAAGTTGGGTTTGTCAACAAGCCTACATGACAAGAAAATAAATGTGTTATTCTTCTTTAGTTTTATTTAGTGACTTTCTTCCAAACCCAGAGCCTTGTAATTTGTTTCTTTTCCAGCTATTCCATTTATTTATAAATGAGTAAATGATATTTTATGGGTGATCCATAAATATGTACTTCTTTTAAAATAAATTATTTAAATTAATTATATAATCACTCTAAATTTTGCTACAGGACCAGGCAGAGGAAATTCACATAGAATCAGTAATTTTAATATAAATTCAGTAAGCACAGGAGATAAAAGTGATGTTAACGTGTGAATACTATAAAGCAATCCTGCGTAGTGAGTGGGAAGGGGAGTAGAGAAATGTTTTCACTGGTATCGGTGAAGAATGAGAGTCTTAACTTTGCTATACTTTGGTCAATTTTTAGTTTGGTGAATTTTATGAGACAGAAAAAGCCTAGGATCACTTGGGTGGCTCAGTTGGTTAAGCAACCGATTCTTGGTATTGGCTCAGGTCATGATCTCGGGGTTGTGAGATCAAGCCATTTATTGGACTCCATGTTCAGCCCAGAGTCTGCCTGGGATTCTTTCCCTCTTACTCTCCCTCCTCCTCTGCCCTCCCCTAGCTCATGCTCGCTCCCTCTCTCTCTCTTTCAAATAAGTAAATAAGTAAATAAATAAATAACATAATTAAAAAAGAAGAAAAAGCCTAGAGATTCATTGTTAATAAAATAGAGATTGGAATAGTTGGGAAGGTAGCCATAGTAACAACTGATTAATAAAGCCAATAGATTAATACTACTCAAAATAGATCCTAACTTCTTTTAATGTCCATTTAGGCATTCTTTGAGTCGGAAAGACATACTTCTTAAAGATGCAAACTGTGGATGAATTTACGTAGATGACTAATATCCTTCCTCACCCTCCCAAATATCTGAATGTTCTCAAAATCTTAGATAAGGAGTCAGTAGAAAACCAGAGTCCTGAACGAGTGGGCATAAAGAAAAAAAAAAAAGATTATGGAATGAAAAAAATAAAGGCACATATTCAAAATGAACTCTCCTGACCATGTAAGGTTCACAGCACAATCCCTAGAGGTGTTCAGTTTTGAAAAGAACAGCACCCCGAAGGCCCTGTGGAATGATAAGCTTCTTCCCACCAGCAACATTGCTGTCAGATTATTTCTCTCATCACCTCTATTGAAACAAAGCAAAAGAAAACAAAAAAATGGGGCATGTGACCTAATATTGTGCCTAAAGCACATAGGGCAATTTATGTTTTCATGCAATGTCCAAGTAGAATTAATTGTTTTGAAGATTTTATTTATTTATTTATTTATTTTAGGGAGAGAGCCCACACATGAGTAGGGGGAGGGGACAGGGAGTGAGAGGAGAGAAGTAGCTTCAGCGCTGAGCTTGGAGCCCCATGCAGGGCTGGATCTCATGACCCTGAGATCGTGACCTGAGCTGAAACCAAGAGTTGGATGCTTAACCGACAGCCACTGAGGCCACTCCAAAGTAGAATTAATTTTTATAAAAATAGTTATTTGCAATAATAATATAAATAATTGTTGGTCATTTACTCTGGGCCAATCACTGTGCTATGCATTTAAAAAAAAATTCTCATTTTAATTTTCTCAGCAGCCCAAGATGTTGGTCATCTTTCAGGTGAGAATACTGGAGCTTATGGAAGTTGGTTAAGTGTACACAGCTAGGATAAGTGGTGGAAACAAGATCCAAATAGAGATTTAACTCAAAGGTTAAGGTCTAAACTACTATGCAGCATTTCCTTTTTGCACTGAAGACTTGTGGCTGTGAAGAATTTAACTCAACTCATTTCTTTATGTAGTCAAAAGTTAAAATCTCAGATAAATCAAAAATTTTACTGTGAATGGGAATTCACTGAGTAATTGCCTATAGGAATAGTTCAACACCTGAATCACTTCTATTAGTTTCTAAAATTAAAGAGAAGTCCATTCTTTAAAAAATCCCTTTATCTTTTGAAATATCACTTAATTAGGCCAGTCTGTCAGTTATGGTTAATTAAGAATAAAACTAAATTCAAAATTACATAGAAATAGTCTGTTGATTTAATGAAACAACTTCTTGATACTTTACTGAGTGAGTGTAACAAAACTGAGGTGTGTGGCCAATTTCTTCAGTGTCACCTAAGCTGTCTTTTCACGATAACTTTGGCGCGAATGTGAAACTCATGTATTTGGTTCTATGTAAATCCAAGTATAAATTTAGTACATAAATTGTTCACTTTTCACCATGCTTATATTTGACATGAAAAGGAAATGATTTATGATAACTTTTTTATAAATCAGTTTTCTTGATATTTTGTTATCCTGTGGACACCACCATGACCAGGAGAGCATACATTTTCCCACACAAAAACAATCAAAGCCAAGGGAGGGGAAAAGGAGTTAGTCACAGCCCTCAGGTGCAACAGCTGCAGACTGAGTTGGCATCATTAACACGCTTCACAATATCTGATTTTTAAAGTAGTTCTAACATGCTTTGTACACAATGAATATATTTGAGAAATTGACTTGGACAGGCCAGAATTCAAACTTTATGGTAAGACTTAGATTTCAAGTGTAATAGCTATTACTTCTTTGAAAAAAATATTACAAGAAAAGACTATGGTTTTGATGCAAATTTAGCTTCTTTGACATCACTATTCATCTTCATCAACCGATAATTATGGTTCTTGGCGCCTTTGTACGTGTCATTACACTATATTCAATTAGGATTCAATCTTGATTTCGTGAGTGTTATTTTTCATGAAATAAGTAGATTGTTATAAATAGCTGTTTTTTTAGTATAAGTGGCATATCAAGGAAAGAAAATGATGTAATTATAGACACTTAATGACATTTTAAATCTATTTTTTTGCAATTGAACACACTTATTCCTCTTTGAATCCATTACATTTGAAGCCACTTAAATAGTTCTGTGCTTTTTTATTATTCTTTCTCTATTGTAGTATCTAAAAAATGATAATAACCAAATCAAATCCATTTGTAATGCCAAGCATAAATTAAGTGAATATATAATTATGAAATTAATTTATTCCTCGGTTTCAGACACATTGACCTGAATAGAGATTTCTAGAAATTTTTAACGCATCTATTATTTTGGGAATTTTACTGTGACTAAATTTCCAGGCTTGAGCATTTAAGTTTTCTTATTTAATATTTTCTTATCCTTCCTCTCTGCAGCTGCACACTGAATTAATGTGTCAGTCAAGTTTATAAGTCCCATGATGGAAAGAATTGGATTTTTAAGAAATCATTTCCGTTATGCCAGTAGTTCTCAACAAGGGGCAAGTTTCCTACCCAGGGGACATTTAGCAATGTCTGGAGACATTGTTAGTTGCCACTAATATTGTGGGGAGAGATGCTGCCGGCATCCAGGGGCCAGGATGCTGCTAACACTCCTACGATGCATAGAAGAGCCCAACAGCAAACACTTACACAGTTCAAATGTAATAGTGCCACTGTTGAAGAATCTGTTCTAGCCCTGTAATAGCCTTGTAAACAGCATGATTCTTAGTTCTAAAATTTGGTAAAACTTCGGTAAAATTAATCTTATCATGAGTGGTATGTTGTGGAATACATAAAAGACTTAAAAGTCCTTAAAAGTCTCAAAAAGGGCACTTGCATGAAGAAAGAAAATCAATAAGTGGAAATAACAAACGTGAAGTAGTCTGAGTCTAATAAGTTGTGATCAAAGCTTTCAGATGCTCTTTAGGACAAATCCTGGCCGTCTCTACACAACTGAAAACTAAGCATATTTAATTCCAAGTGTTTAAACCCTGTGGCAGGTAGAGTAGATGAGAAAGAGCCGTGTCCACTTGAGAGGGATGTGTGTTGAACAAGGTTTTAGCATTTTCTGAGGGAAGTGAGGTTTTGATTAAGGCAAGGAGGAGATGTGAACACGAGAGAAAGATTGAACATACAGACGCAAGCTATTTAAAATGGAAGTAGGCTCGGGAGGGCAGATGGGCATTGCTGGGAAAGAGGCTCTCCACGGAGGGAGAGTCAGGGCACAGAGCTTATTTGGGGACAGTCTTCTCGGGCTGCTTAGGAAGAGGCTCCAAAGACTAAAGAGGTTTCGCTATTTCGTGACTCAATAACGCCAATAAGAACAAAAAAAATAAATTACTTGGATCGTCAGCATCATATATAATATTAGCTTTTAAAAATTAGCTAAGTCCTCTAATGGAGGAATTCAACTCAGAGTGGGAAATAAGAATATATAAAGGGCATTTTGGCAGGTGGCTCAGCCTGAAAGAGATAATAGACATATCTGATTGTGTTTGAAAATATGAAAGATTTAATGCAAAAACATATAGTTCATTAGTACATTTCCTGTATAGGTTGGCTTCATAAATTAAGGATGCTGGAAAAAATACAATTTGGGGGTATTGTTTAAAACTGATGATGCCTTTATGGGCTGGAGGAAATCGTTGGGAGGAATTCTCCCTAAATTGTTGAAGGGAATTTGAGACATTTATCTCTTGCTGGAGTCACTGAAGCCTTTGGTAATTGGGAATGGGGGTAGGAGAGAGGTCTATTTTAGAAGTTAAATTGGAGATAAGGAAGAAAAAGGAGCAGGGGAGATTTTGACTTGATTAACATACTTTAGTTTTTTCTTAGCTAAGGGTCAAATGGATAATTTAATTCCATTTAACTATATTCTTTGGATAAGACACTAAATGTGTGATATATGGTTTTTCTAAAACATGTATTTATTCATACCAGAAAGAAAAGTACAATTATTTTTGTAATGTAAATACAAAACCTCTAAAATGAGCTACTAAATAGTTGGGAAGTTTTAAAGAACACTCATTATCTGTCCACCATATTTTGAAAACTGCTAACCTAATAGTTGTTGCAGTGATACGATTATATTTCAGTGTTTGCTGATTCATTTGTTCTTGGGAAAAATCTATGCTAAGTGCAAAGTTCAATATAAGACAGATTAGCTTTCGGATGTTGTTTTTACTCTGTAAGGAGTAGGCCAATAATATAATGTCTAAGGTGGGCTGGGTTCCAGGAATCTACAGGGAAAGGCGGGGACCATGGTGAAATGAAAAGCACATGTCGTGGCTAAAGGTGACACCATTTACTCAGTGCCTGTAGATGTTGCCGTGTGTAAATACGGAACCGGTGTGACCGATCTTCTGATTTCTCAAGCAAGATAAAAATCAAGATTTTTAAATGTGATAGTTTTTTTTTTTTAAGCTGGCAATGATGGAAAACAAGTACAGATTTCTCATTTTGTTCCCTTTATGTAAGAAATAAGCATTTCTAAGAGGCACAATTTCTATCATCTTTCCTCTTGTTGAAGAAGATTATCCAGATCTCTCTTGACTTACGATGGGGTTATGTCCCAATAAACCCATCGTAAATTGAAAATATCGTAAGTCATCAACTATACTTAAATTAAAAAATATAGAAGTTGAAAATGCATTTAATATATCTAACTTCCCCAACATCATAGCTTAGCCTAGCCTACCTTAAATGTGCTCAGAACACCTACAATAGCCTAGAGTTGGGCAGCATCAGAAAACACAAAGCCTATTTTGTAATAAAGTGTTGGGTATCTCATGCAGCTTATTAAGCAGTGTACTGAAAGTGAAAACAGAACAGTTGAAAGTGTATTGGTTGTTTACCCTCATGACGGTGTGCCTGACTGGGAGCTGCAGCTGCCGCTACCATGAGAGAAGATCCTGACACCTATCACTAGCTGGGGAAAAGATCCAAATTAGAAATTCAAGGTATGAATTCTACTGAATGCATATCACTGTAAAGTCAAAAAAATTTTAAGCTGATTTTAAGTTGGGATTTGCCTGTACATTGTTTTGCAGTCCATAATGTCTGCTCTTCCCAATTAAAATTACATTTTCTGAACTCATAAACAGTATAGGTTTGTAAAATATACTGAAATGTTGTGAAATATGCTTAAATATTCCTGGGTCAGAGAGTATAGTGTATAAATACTGCACAGAACAACATGTTCATGATGGCAACATTTGAATTAGTTTTAAAATCTGTCAATGATGATATACTAGAATTTCATTCATTTAATATTTTAAAGTAGTACTTCAGTTCTACATTGTTGATTAAAAGTATGCCAGGAGGATATTTCCGACTTCGATAAAAGGGGTGAAAACATATTTACCCTCTTCTTTCAGAATTCACCCTTGCAAAACGGAGAACAAGAAACAACCATAAATGACATTTTTGTTCTAATTTGTCAAAAACCTGTTATCTCCCCCAAATTTATGAAAATGGAAACCAGGCAAGGAATCGCAAGTGAGTCAGCACAGTGAAGGAGGGTAAGAATTAAATGCCACAGAGGGAGAATCAAACCAGTGGCTGATTCACTTCAGAACCGTAGCAAATAAAATAATAAACATAGTGGGCTTTGGAATATAAGGTTAGAGCGGAGGTCTGGAAACAGGTGAATTGTTTGAAAGTTTATATTAGAAGCAGTTAGACCTCCCGGCTCACACCTTTACCAGGTGCATGGAGATGGCTATCGCTCCTTCCTTAGGAAAGACCATGTCTTTTTTTCTAGGGAAACTTCATTCAGAATACTACAAACTCCATTTCTTCAGATCCAGAGAAAGGTAGACATAAAGGCTCAAGTGAAAATAAGGGCACACCTGAACGTTAAAACATACCAGTGCCAAGTTTGCTGGTAGCTAAGCAACACCCCAGACAGGCAGCTAAATGATCCTCCTCTGAAGAAACTTAATGCTCCAGACGAAATACGTTCAGATCCTGATGTTTGTGAGCTTCCAAAACAAAGTTTGCCCAGTAACTTATTACTCTCTAGCCCACCTACATTTCCGTGCACTTAGAATTTGTACTCAGCTTTGATGCCTATTTCTTGCCTGTAATTGACAATTAAGGGTCTCCAGACATTTGAGGAAAGGCCCCACATTAAAGAAGGCCTCTCCCTACCCTTTTCACCCCATCTTATCAGAATAGAACTTAGAGGCTCTGCTTTCAATTGAAGTTCAATAAGTTCCCAGTGGATCGACCTTCTACTGATATAATAACTATAAACTCTAGACAAAATATTTTGAAAACTACTCAAAGGCATTAGTAAGTGGACAAGAGGAAGAAAATTCTGTAGAAGAGCTCAGATTTGGAAGAAAGAATGCCATTATTTTCACATGTCTCCAGTCTGATATCAGGCTGAAGTCTGCAGCACAGGGTGATTACTTGAAACTTTGTTTTGGAAAGTTTTTCTACTTGAGGATTTTCCCTTTTATTTTTTATTTATTTATTTTTTAAAAAGATTTTATTTATTTATTCGACAGAGATAGAGACAGCCAGCGAGAGAGGGAACACAAGCAGGGGGAGTGGGAGAGGAAGAAGCAGGCTCATAGCGGAACAGCCTGATGTGGGGCTCGATCCCAGAATGCCCGGATCACGCCCTGGGCCGAAGGCAGACGCTTAACCGCTGTGCCACCCAGGCGCCCCAGGATTTTCCCTTTTAAGGAAGGGTAGGGTAGAAGGTCATGCGGCAGAGCCAGGAAGTCCCCTTGCATCAGAATTTGAATGGCAGAAAGAAGCATAAGCAAGTAAATGGATTTGGTTGCCCAGATATGTAAAGGATAGAGAAATGAAAGGAAGTTAATTCTATGCAAAATATCACTTTTTTAATTGAATTAAGAATCTGTATGATACCGTGTGCCATGTCTCCTCTCTAAACGGTTTACTCATATTAACTCATTCAATCATCTTAATAATCCTGGGAGGTAGAACTATTACATACACGTTTTACAGATGAGGCTATGAAAGCACAGAGAGGTTAAGTAACTTCCCCCAAGGTCTCACAGCTAAGAAGTGACAGAGTCCTCTTTGGCTCCATTATGAATGAATGCTCTAGCCAAGCAATATTGCCTCCCATTTCTTACCTAGTATATTGTACATTATGGAGCCATGGTAATGTTTCAATACAAAGATTTTAAGTAGATTCTTCTTGACTCAAGTCTTTGAGTAAACAAGCTTCCTTTACTTGTTGGCTTCCAGACCACTCAGCTCAGTTAGAAGCTGCCTGACATTTAATTAAAATGCTAGACTGTTTTCTATGATATGTCTTACTGCAAATGCACTGTGCATTCCTTTCATAAACTCTAATTCCCTTACTCCCAACTCGGACCAGTGACCAAGCCTTTGCAGCAGCCAGGCACCTGCCAACGAGCGCATGACCTCTGCTCCGCACCTGGACCACCGGGGCACCAGCAGGTGCTTGGCTAATGCGTCAGCCCCGCAGGACCCTCTGTCCTCTTTCATCTTAGAGTTTGTTGGCTTTTCACGAGCTCTCCTTTTCTCCAGCCTGCCCTGAGAATTTCCTGTATTTCTTTGTCTGCCAGTCCCTCTCTGAGAATCTCTTGCCCACCTCTTCCTACTTCTTTTCTTTCCCCTTTTCATCTCTTTCTTCACTGCCCGTTACCACGGGCACTCCAAGGTGCCTGAAACCTTCCATTGCCAGCTTTGCTATTCTCAGCAATACTCTAGCTCTTGCCACTGCTATGTTCACCTGCTTTACTTTATATACACATTTTTGGAAAGCCACTGACGGTGAGAAAATCGACTTTGTTTTTGGAAAGGGTGATGCTTAACAACCTTCTTGATAACACATTTGTGTGCATGGTTTTAACTCACACAAAATTTATACATTTTCTTGGCAGGTAGAAAACAAATAAAATAAAAAGATAGCTTGTCTCTTATAATAAACACAACATAAACAATCACATAGTTAACCCCCACATAATCACACACACACACACACACACAATGAAACTTCAGACGAATTCTTCATTTGCATTATACCTTAAGGAAAATTTACCTGAATTTTCAAATTCCTATAGTCTAATAAGGAGGCTTGCCACCTTTAAAATTTTCCCATAATTATTTTTATAAAACTAAAGTACTGCTGGATAAAAATGCAGTATCAAGGCTTTCTGCATATACATTTTATTTATATAAAGCATTTCCCCCCTTTAATCAATTCTTATAATTGCCGACGATAGGCAAGTCAGGTATAATTTTCTCTTGGTTATTGCACTCATATACTCATGCAAAAATAATAAAATGTTTTATTTTTCTTTCTTCACTTTACTGAAATTGGTGGCTTACATCATACTGAGAGGCCCACATGAGTATTTGTTTTTAAATTAGGACCATATTCTCAATTCGCTACACAATAAAGGGATTATACATTTAAAAGAACTGTATGCAATCAAGAAGAAATTTTAATTAATCACAAATAGAACTGGCCCAATGGAAATAATTTGACCCGACAGTTTGAGGTTTGATCAGCATAACACAGAGATTAAGAAGACTTTTGACCTAACAGAGTCAGAATTGGTTCAGTCTGGAACTTTAGAAAGGGAAAGCTAATGGGTTCAAATCACACAATATCATTGTTTCCCATAATGCTACCGACCCATTAGCAAACAGTGAGAAACTTGCTTAGTTTCTGTAGAAACCATCCAGGAGCATGTATAGCTCCAGTCCACAATGCAGCAACAGAGATTATGCCATAACAAACTATAATCTTTCTCCCATGTTCTCCATGTGTAAAACACTGAGCCAGCTCCTTTGAAGCCCTAATTGACTGTCTGTATCAATTAGTGGCCTGATCGCTTTCTAGCTTACATTTATGTCTCCACAGTAACCAACTGGCATTTGGAGGAGGATGAGAGTACTTACTGGGAAGTACTTAAATATGTACAACATAAAAGAATAACTGAAATTTTTAGCTATTTAGAGGAACAAGGCTCAGCAACTCATATTTTGCAACAGCAACTTAGTGTGGAAAGCTGAAAGTTTTACTGAAATGGAATCCTTTATTAAAATAGCAACATGGTATAATAAATATATGGATTATACAGCAACACTAAGAAAAAATTCATCAAGTAAAAGCATTGGGAGTGAAAGACTTTGGTGATGAGTTTAAGAATCCTGTCATAAGAAGAAGGGATAAAGAAACATGAGCTAGAGCAAAAGGCAGAGTATATGGTGGGGAAAATGTGGCTTTGATGTCAGAGAAACCAAAGTTTGCTTCTCACATGCTGGTTTTTAGCTGATATGACTCCTAGAAAGCGGTCCAAGCTCTCTGAGCCTCAGTGTACCCATATGGTAAGTGGGGATACTAGTATCATCTGTATGGGTCTATTGGGGGAATTAAATATGCTGATGCATGTCAAAGACTATAGATCATTCCTGGCCCATGCTATGTGCTCAGTAAATACCAGATATTACCATCATCACCATCATTGCAGGGGCTGGAAAAGAGGAAAGTGCAATGTGATAACTAATGCTTAATATTAAAAATAAAAATAAATTTAAAAAATCACCTTGAAAAATGATAGACTTATTCTGTGTTACTTCAAAGGGCCAAACTCATGCCATCCAATACACTGAAGTTCTTTTTTTTTTTTTTTAAGATATTATTTGTTTATTTGACAGAGAGAGAGACAGAGAGCACAAGCAGGGTGAGCGGCAGGCAGAGAGAAAGGGAGAAGCAGGCTCCACACCAAGCAGAAAGCCTGACATGGTGCTTGATCCTAGGACCCTGGGCAGACGCTTAACTGACTGAGCCCCCCAGGCAGACGCTTAACTGACTGAGGCACCCAGGCGCCCCCTAATATACTGAAATTCTGATGAGAAAACTTTAACTCCATATAAACAAGTACTTTTCTAACAATTTGAATGGAATGGAACCTGAAACCCACCTGATTGTGGATAATCACCTATCAGATTGTTAGAGATAGGATGATGCCTACATTGAGATAGCATGGGCTCAGAGTTTCTCTGAGCTGAAGTATTTTATAATTACAATATTGTTTATTAAAGTAAAAAGAAATCTACAGATAGGCCAACTTCCTGAAATGTTAGGTGATAAATGCCAATAATTATAAAGGTAACACCCATATAAATCAATGACAGAAAACTGCACACATAAAAATTTATAAGAAATGAACTTAATATAGGATTAGCACTAATATGATTATTGAAGTTAATACTAAGATTATAATAAACAGAGATTGAAAATATTTTTGGATACATACTATTATAATTTGACATTCTGAAATCATACAAATAAGTATCAGTTACAGTAGCAACAACTAAAAGCCATCCAGCTATACAAAAGATGAACAAATAAGAATTCAACCTACAGGTTATATATAATTTGCAGATATCAAAATAGAAGGATTAAATTTTAGTGCAAGTAAATTGGTCAATAATTATGATTTTTCACAATTTTATGTCATTAAAGTTCTGGAAAGTATAGTTCTTTCAAAAATCTGTGAATGACTCCATAGTTTTCATAGAAGAAACACACATAATCATTATATTCACTCTATGACCATCAAAAACCTTGGTAATAAACTTCTTCGGTCAGCACGAAGGTACACAATTAGAAATTTGATGTTTCTTGTCCTGTTGTTTAAAAGCAAACATAGGATATCAGTGTGATTTATTTCTTTACATTTGTCCAGAGTCTGAAATCAAGCATACATTCTCATAGAACTGATACACAAGGAATAGTATGCTGTGAACCATGAATGATTTATTGAAGGTATCGATGATTGTGAAATGAAGAGGCAGGGAGAAGCATAAGACTAAGGTAAGAAAGTCATGATTTTGGCCATAATTAGGTGCAACTTTGGGAAAACCACTTAAATGCTCTGATTTCAATTTCTTCACAAAATAACCACTAGTTCTTTCAGATCAGAAACTTTTCTAAATTTTAAAAGAATAAATCTGTTAATATAACCCATTATTCTCTCTGGGACTAAGTGAAAATTAATGTCCAGCTTTAAAAACACTGTGTTGTTCTTCCCTGCTAAATCCATGAGTGCTTATTTGATGTTTAGAGATCTGATTTTGAGAAATATATTTCTTTTGGAGATAGAAAGCCAAAGGTTTCCAGATATTTTAGCTAGAAAGTTGCAGAGGTAGGATCATTGGTAGAAATTTCCTGAGGTTAAGCCAGTAAGGGAAAGGAGATCCCTTGAGCAAGTTGGTGTCGTTTTTTGCCCAGGTCCACTAAAAAGCATTTCAGCTCTGTGACTTCTCTGAGGTCTCTTGTCAAATACAGAGCCTTCTGACTTCCTTAAATTTAAGGTCGACATTACTCATTTAGCCAACTCCAGATCTCATCAAAGTTTCCAAAATGTAAAAGTTCACATGAGAGAAGACATGTTTTTCCAACATAATTGACCTCTAAGTTTAAGATTGTGATACACTGATTTCCTCAGAGCACATTTGTGTCTATGCGTAATAGGATCATTAGCAGGAAGCATTCTTAAACGAAGAGAAAAGAATACCAATACACATTAAAAATAGAGAAAAAGATATCACTACTTCATAGTTGAATTATATTTGTCCCCGCCCCCGAAATCCTGACACACTATGTTTTTAGTCTTTGCTGATTTCTTGTAGTGTATAATGACTTTGAACTCTACTTCTGTATAGATACCTTCTACAGGATTTGTATAATGCAGGATTAATGTAAATCTGCTTAGAATATTGTCACTGTCCAAGCCTAAACCAATCTCAGGTATAAAAAAGGAAAAAATGAAATTGGTTTAAGATAGTCCTGGTTCACTCCATGGGACTGGAATATTCTCATTGTTTATCAAGACCTTGGCCTTGTCAAAGGGATAGGAACAAAGGCAGAAGGTAGGAAGTTGGGAACAGTTGCTGGGTAGCTGCCCAGAAGGCTTGTTTCTCAGTTGTGCAAGCCAGGGAAAGAAAGCCCGTGGCCTAATTGGTGTAAAACACAGGACATCATCATTATCCATCTGTGATTCCACAAATAAGATATACCTTCAATTAAAACCCCTGGTATTTAGAGCTGTGTTTCTCAAATGCTAAGCTATTATGAATTACCTGAGGATCTTTCAGGATCGCAGATTGTGATTCAGTATATCTGGGGAGTAGCCTGAATGTCTCTATTTCTTTTCTTTTCTTTTTTTTTTAAAGATTTTATTTATTTATTTGACAGAGACAGCCAGCGAGAGGGAACACAAGTAGGGGGAGTGGGAGAGGAAGAAGCAGGCTCCGTGGAGAAGCCTGACGTGGGGCTCGATCCCAGAACNAGCCTGATGTGGGGGCTCGATCCCAGAACGCTGGGATCACGCCCTGAGCCGAAGGCAGACGCTTAAGGACTGCACCACCCAGGCACCCCCTGAATGTCTCTATTTCTAACAGCCTCTCAGGTCATGTCCATGCAGCTGGTCCAGAGACCACATTCTGTATAGGAAGTCATGTGATGTCAATCTAACTCTACTTCCTTGCTAATAAACACCAACTGCTCAAAGAAAGTAATCACAGACAGTCCTGGAATTACAAAAGAAAGCATGATTCTTTGAAGTTTCAGATGAAATCTTTTGATATCACAGGATGTTGTGAGCCAATTATGCCACTGCTATTTATAAATCTGTCATTGCATAGGATATTCTTTCAGGAGCCCAGTGCATATTATTTTTCTGTAATCAATGTAATTAGAACCAAGAACAATTAAATCCAATTTCAATAGTTCCTAATTCCTAGATTGTGGTCTATTTTACTCATGCAGAATAAAACATAAAGAATGCAGAGCTTCAAATTTCTGTTTAACAAAGGAAGGATGTGGTTAATCTGGACAGAAATTAATATATATCCCTATTATTTTCTGAATTTTATGAAGAGTATTGAGCAATGATTAAATAACAGCTTGGCTGACATTACTTGATAAGAATCTAATTCAAGCATTTGAACTATTCAATAACATTAGCAACAGAATATCCTATGGAGTTTTACAAAGCTCAGGCCAGATGTTTTAGTAGGCTGTATTCAATTTCTCAGCCTCTGGCTGTGAATTACAATGCTCAACTGGGTGAAAAGGAAATAATTTATGCAATCAATATAGTTTAGTAGAATTGATCTCTTAAAAGGACTTCATAAATGTTACATGGAATTGACCTGCATTTTTGTATTGTGAAAACATACTCATACATAACACCTCAAAATATGTTGGAAGTGAAAGAAAAGACAAGAACAATGGCTTAGTACCTGGTACACAGAAACCACTAACTATCTGTGTAGGATATCTGAAGATCATTTTTGAGAAACGGTAGCAGATGCTTTTGATACCCCATGTCACCTCTACTTTGAACTGTAGCAAGGGGGGAAAACTCCCTATTCATTGACAGCTTTCCATCTCAAATGTTTATCACATACTTTTCTAATTTTCTTCCTCAGGTTCTTCTCAGAAGTTGTCTGCAGAAGTCTGTTCAGACTATGTGCAAACGCAGCCTGAAAGGTTGGAGAGACAATTCTCTGATGTATTCTATGTACTCTGAAGATACCGCGGGTTCAGTTCCAGACCACCACAATAAAATAAATATGGACATAAAGCAGTCAAATGAGTTTTTTGGTTTCCCAGTGCATATGAAAATTAGGTTTATACTATACTGTAGTCTATTATAAAGTTTGCAATGACATGTCTGAAAAAACAATGTACATACCTTAGTTAAAAATACTTTATTTCTAGAAAATGCTATTCACCATTTGAGCTGAGCTTTTAATAAGCCATAGTCTTTTTGCCGATGGAGGGTCTTGTCTGGATGTTTATGGCTGCTGACTGATCAGGGTGGTGGTTGCTGACGGTTGGGGTGGCTGTGGCAATTTTTAAAAATAAGGCAACAGTGAAGTTTGCTGCAGTGATTGGTTTTTCCTTTCAAAAACAATTTCTCTGTAGCATACAATGCTGTTTAATGGCATTTCACCCACAGTAGAATGTCTTTCAAATTGGAGTAAATCCTCTCAAACCCTATTGCTGTTTTATCAACTAATTTTATGTAATATTCTGACTCCTTTGTTATCATTTGAAAAATCTTCAGTTTCTTCACTAGAAGTAGATTCCATCTCAGGAGACCACTTTCTTTTCTTATCCATAAGAAGCAACTCTTCACCTGTTAAATATTGTCATGAGATTGCAGCAAATCAGTCACACCTTAGGCTCTGCTTCTAATTCTAGTTCTTTTGCTATTTTCCATATCTGCAGTTACTCCTTCTGAAGAAGTCTGAATCCTTCAAAATCATCCATGAGGGTTGGAATCAACCTCTTCCAAACTCTGGTTCATATTGATATTTTGACCTCTTTTAATGAATCATGAATGATCTTAATGTTATCTTGAATGGTGACTCCTTTCTAGGATATTTTCAACTTACTCTTCCCAGATCTATTAGGAGAATCACTATTTATAGAAGCTATAGGTTTACAAAATGTATTTCTTAAATAATAAGACTTGAAAATCAACATTATTTCTTGATCCATGGACTGCAGAATGGATGTTGTGTTAGGGGGCATGAAAACACTTTTCTCACGGTTGTTCTCCATCAGATCTCTTGGGTGACAAGGTACATTGTCAATGAGCAGTAATATTTTGAAAGGAATCTTTTACTTTTTTTAAGGGCCCTATGATTTGCAGAATAATCAATGAGCATTGGCTTCAATTTTAAGTCACCAGTTGCAACAGCCCCTAACAAAAGAGTCACCCTGTCCTTTGAAACTTTGAATCCAGACATTAACTTCTCTTCTCTAGCTATAAAAGTCTTAGATGTAATCTTCTTCCAGTAAAAGGCTGTTTCATCTACACTTAAAATCTTTCTTTAGTGTAGTCACCCTCATTAATTACCCTAGCTAGATTTTCTAGATAACTTGCCGTAGTTTCTACATCAGCACTTGCGGCTTGACCTTACACTTTTACGTTATGGTGATGGCTTCTTTCCTTAAACCTCATGAACCAACCTCCATTAGCTTCAAACTTGTCTTCTGCAGTTTCCTCACCTCTCTCAAACTTCACTGAATTGAACAGAGTTAGGTCTTCTTCTGGATTAGGCTTTGGCTTAATAATGTTGTTGTGACTGGTTTGATCTTCTATCCAGACCACTAAAACTTTCTCCACATCATCAATAAGGTTATGTTGCTTTTTCATCATTCATTTGTTCACTGGATAGCACTTCTAATTTCCTTCAAGAATTTTTCATTTGCATTCATGACTTAGCTAAATATTTGGCACAAGAGGCCTAAGTTTTGGCCTATCTCAGCTTTTTGGCATGCCTTCCTCACTAGGCTCAATTATTTCTAGCTTTTGATTTAAAGTGGGAGACATGTGACTCTTCCTTTCACGTGGACATTTAGAGACCATAACTTAAGTTTATTAATTGACCTAATTTCAATACTGTTGCATCTCAGGGAAGAGAAAACCAAATAAAGGAAGAGAGATAGGGGAATGGATGGTTGGTAAAGCAGTCAGAACACACAAAACATTTATTAAGTTTGCCCTGTGATATGGGTGTGGATCGTGGTGACCCAAAACAATTACTATAGTAATAGAAAAGATCACGGATCACAGATCACCATAACAAATATGACAATAGTGAAAAAGTTTGAAATATTGTGAGAATTACCAAAATGTGACACAAAGACATGAAGAGACCAAATGGTGTTGGAAAAATGGCACTGACAGACTTGTTCAACTATGTGCACATATGTGATAGGCAATATGTTTCACACAGAACTCCAGAACTTTGAAACATGATATTCACTGAATAACTCCTCAATTGTTTCAATACCGGCCCCTGCCAGCTGTGGCAACTACAATTGTATCCTCTGTTTCTATGAGTTTGACTATTATAGATACCTTATATAGTAGAATCATGCAGTATTTGTTTCCTCTGTGACTGGCTTATGGATGAACCTGGAGGACATTAGGCTAAAGAAACTGTTCTCTTGATGAAGTTTTATTTTTGCAAAATTTCAGGTATAGAATATTCTTCATTGGAACTCAAATAATTTTCCCCCCTTATAGTCCTTGTGGGCATAGATAATTTCCTTTAATCTCTCTAAATGATTAGGAGGTGAGATAGACTATTTAATTAAGCATAATTCACATAATTCAAAGTAGTGGAGTTTTCTTTTTTTTTTTTAAGTATTTTGTTTGTTTGAGAGAGAGAGAGAGAGCAAGGGCGTGGGACATGAGGAACAGAAGTGGAGGGGTGGGGGGAGGGGGTGGAGAGGGACAAGCAGACTCTGTCCTAAGCATGGAGCCTGAGGCAGGGCCCAATCCTAGGACTCTGAGAACATGACCTGAGCTGAAACCAAGAGTAGGCTGTGCTGAAACCAAGAGTAGGCTGCTTAACCGACTGAGCCACCCATGTGCCCCCAAAGTAGTGGAATTGTTTATGGGATGAAAATAAATAAATTTTATAGGAATTGTCCATATGTAATATTCATTAAATTCTACAAAATAGTCACTAAGTCACAGTGGGTGAGAAAACATAAGAGTATTTGAATATTTAACTTTTTACTTTGTAAGCTTTAATCTTATACATTATCAATGTCTCTAATCTAAAATAAAGCTAATATCCAATTCATAAAAATGAATTGATGATATAAGGAAACTGCCCTGAAATAGTGGTTGCTAAAATAAATGATGATGCTCTTGAAATGTTCATTTTCGTTTAATAACTAAATAAAATTTTATTTATTTTTTATTCTACAATATTTATCAATTGCTTTCTACTATGCTAAGTTTACTATGACATCAGGATAGGTAAAATTCCTAATATATTTAATAAAACATAGTCTTTAGTATTGTTGAAATTATTTCCAATTCATATATTCCTTGGCTTATCCAACAGACAGCACTACAGTATTGAAATTTGTAAATAGGTAAAATAAAGCAAAAATATTAAGATAGAGATGAATCTCGTTAGAATGAGCAATAAATTACATAGAATTTATGCAAGGTTTTTCCAGATGACATTCTTTTTGAGCAAAAAATGGCAAATATTCATGATTTGTTCCATGCTACATTCTAGACTTGCTAATATAGAAAATTTGGATATGTAATTTGCCACACATTGATTATATTCCTTGTTTTGGCATTTTATAAATGGAAATCTGTTAAATTGAAAGGGTAGTTGAATATAATTTTGATAATGGATTGATATTTTGTACCGAGACTTGATTGACACTAGCTAATAATTAAACACCTACACGCAAGACACTACATTAGGCGTTGTGGAAGATATTTTTTGAAAAATGTCTAAGGCATTCTTCAACATTGAAATCAGCAAAAATCAAGGATGAAGGGAAAGATACTAGGTTTGCAAAAACATGAGGCAATTGTAATACATATGTATTTAGCGTAGTTTTTGCTTCCACCAATCTGATTTTCTTTTTTCTGTTTGTTTTGTTTTGTGTTCCTGGAGATAGGATTTGCTAAGGCCAATATACTGGCTTACTGTATAGGGAAATTTACCAGCCTTTCATTTTCTGGAGCAGAAAAGCCACACATTTCAAATAAAAAAGATCTATGTTTCTGTACCTAATTCCAATATGTGGGGGAGGGAGGGGTTCCCCACACCAACAGGCAATTTTCCTTCCTGGAGATAGCAACAGATTCCACAGGTTAAGAATTCAGTCCTATGAGAGTATCCGCCCCCTTTCAGAGGCTAGTTGCAAGCCCAGGTTGTATCCTCTGCTTCTGACCCTCGCTATAGATTGGAGGTTCCTTTAATTCCCATCTTAAATTGGATTACTTCGCTAGAGTGGCTCACAGAGCTCATAGAACATTCTACTTACTAGATTACCAATTTATTATAAAAGGATGTAAGTCAGGAGTAGCCAGGTGGAAGAGATGTAAGGGCAAGGTATTGGGAAAGGTGTGGAGCTTCTCGGCTTTTCCAGGTGCGCTATCTCGCAGCACCTCCACATGTTGCTCTCCGAATTCAGTTCTTTTGAGTTTTTATGGAAGCTTCAATACAAAGGCATGATTGATTAAATCATTGGCCTTGGTGACTGATTGAACTCAATCTCCACCCTCTTTCTCCTCCCCAGAGGTCAGGGGGGTTGATCTGAAAGTTCCAACCTTCTAATCACATTGTTCATTCTCCTGGGCAACCAACTCCCCATCCTTAGGTGCAGTCCAAAAGTCACCTTATTAACATAACAAAAGAAATCTGTATGGCTCTCCTCACTTAGGAAATTCCAAGGGTGTGAGGAGCTCTATGCCAGGAAGGGGATGAAGAACAGATACAGTTGACCTTTGAACAATGTCGAGGTTAGGGGTGCCAACCCCCATGCAGTCAAAAATCTGGGTATAACTTTTGACTTCCCCAAAACTTAACTACTAATAGCCTAAAGTTGACTGTAAGCCTTACAGATAACATAAACAGTCGATTAACACATATTTTGTATATCTGTTATATGCTGTATTCTTATGGTAAAGTAAGCTAGAGAAAGAAAATGCTATTAAGAAAACTACAAGGAGGAGAAAACACATGTATAGCACTGTACTGTATCAAAAAAAAAAAAAATCCAGAAAAGTGGACCCACTACTCTTGAATTGAATCCGTGCTGTTCAAGGGTTAATTATATATATTTTTAATTATAAATCACACTATCACAGATCCCTTTTTCAGAAAGATTAGAGAAGTTGGAGACAGTGGTGTTATTTTGGAAGCTACAGAAATTACTGTTACAGAGGATGGCCTTAATTCTCACTAGATGTTGCATCAATACCTTCCATGAAACATGGCCACTGTTTACACCAGTGCACAGCAACAAAACACAACAAAAAATGCAGGGAGCTTGTGTCAAAAAGATCTTTCAAACTTCTATTTTAAGCAAGCTGGATTCATGACAGTCATTTGTTTAGAATAGTTCTGTAAATGGCAACAAAATGATCAGTACACATTTGAGTTGTTTAATTTCAGTGGCTGGACTATGACTGTGACATTTCTTTTTTTTTTTTTTTAAAGATTTTATTTTTTTTTTATTTTATGTTACAGAGAGACAGCCCGAGAGAGGGAACACAGCAGGGGAGTGGGGGAGGAAGAAGCAGGCTCCCAGCGGAGGAGCCCGATGTAGGACTCGATCCCGAAAGGCCGGGATCTCGCCCTGAGCCGAAGGCAGACTCTTTTTTTTTTTTTTTTTTTTCCCTGTTTGCATTTTAGATTTCCACTGTATTTCTCTGTTCTTTTTTTTTTTTAATTTAATTTTATTATATTATGTTAATCACCATACAGTACATCCCCAGATTCCGATGTAAAGTTTGATGCTTCATTAGTTGCGTATAACACCCAGTGCACCATGCAATACGTGCCCTCCTTACTACCCATCACCAGTCTATCCCATTCCCCCACCCCCTCCCCTCTGAAGTCTTCAGTTTGTTTCTCATAGTCCATAGTCTCTCATGTTTCATTCCCCCTTCTGATTACCCCCCTTTTCTTTATCCCTTTCTTCCCCTACCGATCATCCTAGTTCTTATGTTCCATAGATGAGAGAAATCATATGATAATTGTCTTTCTCTGCTTGACTTATTTCACTTAGCATTATCTCCTCCAGTGCCGTCCATGTTGCAGCAAATGTTGAGAATTCGTTCTTTCTGATAGCTGAGTAATATTCCATTGTATATATGGACCACAGCTTCTTAATCCAGTCATCTGTTGAAGGGCATCTCGGCTCCTTCCATGATTTGGCTATTGTGGACAATGCAGCTATGAACATTGGGGTGCATATGGCCCTTCTCTTTACTACGTCTGTATCTTTGGGGTAAACACCCAGTAGTGCAATGGCTGGGTCATAGGGTAGTTCAATTTTTAACTTTTTAAGGGACCTCCACACTGTTTTCCAGAGTGGCTGTACCAACTTGCATTCCCACCAACAATGTAGGAGGGATCCCCTTTCTCCACATCCTCTCCAACAATTGTTGTTTCTTGCCTTGTCTATCTTTGCCATTCTAACTGGCGTAAGGTGGTATCTCAGTGTGGTTTTGATTTGAATTTCCCTGATGGCTAATGATTTTGAACATTTTTTCATGTGTCTGTTAGCCATTTGTATGTCTTCATTGGAAAAGTGTCTGTTCATATCTTCTGCCCATTTTATGATTTGTTTATTTGTTTCTCGTGTATTGAGTTTGAGAAGTTCTTTGTAGATCTTGGATACCAGTCCTTTATCTGTGGTGTCCTTTGCAAATATATTCTCCCATTCCGTGGGCTGTCTCTTAGTTTTTTTGACTGTTTCCTTGGCTGTGCAGAAGCTCTTTATCCTGATAAAGTCCCATAAGTTCATTTTATCTTTTATTTCTCTTGCCTTTGGAGATGTGTCGTGAAAAAGGTTGCTCTGGCCGATGTCATAGAAGTTGTTGCCTATGTTCTCCTCTAGAATTTTGATGGATTCCTGTCTCACATTGAGGTCTTTCATCCATTTGGAGTTTATTTTTGTGTATGGTGTGAGAGAGTGGTCAAGTTTCATTCTTTTGCATGTAGCTGTCCAATTTTCCCAGCACCATTTATTGAAGAGACTGTCTTTTTTCCACCGGATGTTTTTTCCTGCTTTATCAAAGATTAGTTGCCCAAAGAGCCGAGGGTCCATTTCTGGGTTCTCTATTCTGTTCCATTGGTCGATGTGTCTGTTTTTGTGCCAGTACCATGCTGTCTTTGTGATCACAGCTTTGTAGTACAGCTCGAAATCCGGCATTGTGATGCCCCCAGCTTTGTTTTTCCTTTTCAACAGTTCCTTGGAGATTCGGGGCCTTTTCTGGTTCCATACAAATTTAAGGACTATTTGTTCCAGTTCTTTGAAAAATGTCCTCGGTATTTTGATCGGGATAGCATTGAAAGTGTAGATTGCTCTGGGTAGTATGGACATTTTAACTATGTTAATTCTTCCAATCCATGAGCATGGAATATTTTTCCATCTTTTTATGTCTTCCTCAATATCTTTCAAAAGTGATCTATAGTTTCTAGCATATAGGTCCTTTACGTCTCTGGTTAAGTTAATTCCAAGGTAACGCATGGTTTTTGGTGTTATTGTAAATGGGATGGATTCCCTAATTTCTCTTTCTTCAGTCTCGTTATTCGTGTATAGAAATGCAACTGATTTCTGGGCATTGATTTTGTATCCTGCCACCTTACTGAATTGTTCTATAACTTCTAATAGTTTGGGAGTGGATTCCTTTGGGTTTTCCATATAGAGTATCATGTCATCTGCAAAGAGAGACAGTTTGACTTCTTCTTTGCCGATTTGGATACCTTTGATCCCTTTTTGTCTTCTGATTGCTGTTGCAAGGACTTCTAGTACTATGTTGAATAATAGTGGCGAGAGTGGGCATCCTTGTCGTGTTCCTGATCTTAAGGGAAAGGCTTCCAGCTTTTCCCCATTGAGAATAATGCTTGCAGTAGGCTTTTCATAGATGGCTTTTATGAGATTGAGAAATGTACCCTCTATTCCTACACTCTGAAGGGTTTTAATCAGGAAAGGATGCTGTATTTTGTCAAATGCTTTTTCTGCATCAATTGAGAGGATCATATGGTTCTTGAGTCTTTTCTTGTTGATATGATGTATCACATTGATTGATTTGCGAGTGTTGAACCATGCTTGCATCCCAGGTATGAATCCCACTTGGTCATGATGGATAATCCTTTTAATGTACTGTTGGATTCTATTAGCAAGGATCTTGTTGAGGATTTTGGCATCCATATTCATTAGAGAAATCGGTCTGTAATTCTCCTTTTTGAGGGGGTCTTTGCCTGGTTTGGGGATCAAGGTAATATTAGCCTCATAGAATGAGTTTGGTAGCTTTCCTTCTGTTTCTATTTTTTGAAATAGCTTTAGGAGAATAGGTATTATTTCTTCTTTGAATGTTTGGTAGAATTCCCCAGGAAAACCGTCTGGGCCTGGAGTTTTATTATTTGGAAGGTTGTTTATCACTGACTCAATTTCTTCATAGTTAATTGGCCTATTTAAGAAATCTATTTCTTCCTGTTTCAGTCTTGGTAGTTTATAGGTTTCCAGGAAGGCCTCCATCTCTTCCAGATTGTTTAGTTTTTTGGCATATAGCTGTTGATAAAAGTTTCTAATAATCCTTGCAATTTCAATGGTGCTGGTCGTGACCTCTCCCTTTTCAGTCATAATTTTAATAATCTCAGTCCTTTCTCTTTGTTTTTGGACAAGTTTTGCCAGTGGTCTATCAATTTTATGGATTCTCTCAAAGAACCAGCTTCTAGTCCTGTTGATCTGCTCTACTGTGGTTCTGGTCTCTAATTCATTGATTTCTGCTCTAATCTTGGTCAACTCCTTCCTTGTCAGTGGGTTAGGCCTGTCCCTCTGTTGCTGTTCCAGTTTCTTGAGGTGAGAATATAGAAACTGCATTTTAGATTTTTCTATTCTTTTGAGTGAGGCTTGGATGGCTATGTATTTCCCCCTTAGGACTGCCTTTGCAGTATCCCATAGGTTTTGGACCGTTGTGTATTCATTCTCGTTGGTCTCCATAAATTGTTTAATTTGTTTTTTGATTTCCTGGTTTATCGAGTCATTCTTGAGCAGGATGGTTCTTAGCCTCCAAGTGTTTGAGTTTCTTCCAGGTTTTTCCTTGTGGTTGAGTTCCAATTTCAGAGCGTTGTGGTCTGAGAATATGCAGGGGATAATTTCAATCTTTTGGTATTGGCTGAGACCTGTTTTGTGTCCCAGAGCATGATCTATTCTTGAGAATGTTCCATGGGCATTTGAATAGAATGAGTATTCTTTGGTTCTGGGGTGTAGTGTTCTATATATATCTATGAGGTCCAACTCGTCGAGTATGGCATTCAAAGCCTTTGATTCTTTGCTTAGTTTTTGCCAGGGTGTTCTGTCTATTTCTGATAGTGGGGTGTTGAGGTCCCCTACTATTACTGTGTTCTTATCTATATGTCTCTTTATTTTGGTTAAGAGTTGGCTTGTGTATCTTGCTGCTCCCCTGTTGGGGGCATATATATTAATAATTGTCATATCCACTTGTTGAATACTTCCTTTAAGAATAATATAGTGCCCTTCTGTATTGAAGGCAGACTCTTAACGACTGCGCTACCCAGGCGCCCCGACTGTGACATTTCTTAAAGTAGTTTGATAGTCCTTGTCCCCTCTAGGTTGACTGTATATGTACAATCAGATATTAATGAATTAATTTTTCCCTTTGCTATTTTTTCACTTCTGATTTCATCAACTTTTAATTTCTAACACATATTTAAAAAGAAAATAAACATGGAAACTGAAATAAGAAAAACATGACAAACTAATTAACTTTACTCCTTGTTATCAAGCCCCATATAGTAAGGTCTGCTGGAGTCAATGGCTGTTCAGAGCACACTTGTGCCCAGATCTACAGATCATCAGCATACTTGACAACCCAAAAGCCCTGCATCTGGGCTCAGGCAGAGTGTTGCATTGCCTATGTGACTTATTTATTCTTGGGCCACCTCTCAGCTTTCCTGTTTGTTCTGTATCTTATAGACCAAAACGAAGTCTCTGAGTTGGCCGTGAAGACACCACTGCCACCACATGTGGACAAAAATCCCACAGCTTCCACTATGAACCCACTGTCATTGGACAGACTCTGGACAGTGCTTCCAGAATCACTGACAGTCCCACTGAGACTCTGCTACTGCTGCCACTGCTTTTACCAGATTCAGTTCTACAAACCCTTGCTTTTCTTGTTTAACTTGATTCTATTTTGAAGTCTGTACTGAGAGCATCTGATTGACTGCTGATTCCACGCATCCATATCTAAGCTGCATGAGAGCTTACAAAAATATCTGGCATTTTCAACTTTCAGTTATGGGAGATGCTTTGTCATATTAGGTGGGGGATTCCCTAGACACAACAAATGCAGGGCAAGATGATAAAAAATGAATCTCTTTTACAATGATGGAAAGAACATTGTACTGGAAGTCAACAGACGTACCCTCTGCACCTGGTGGTCAGTTTCTTGGTTTTTCACTATGACTAGTTAATTTTATTACTTTGGGCCTTGTTTTTCCTATTATAAAGTAGGGTTGAAGAACATAATCTTCTAATTTCATTAGCTAGCATTGATCTTACTTTGATCTAACACTTGTGAACTCTTCCTACAGGTTTTTGTGACCCTTGAGAAAGATCTTACTTGTCCATTAATCCCCTTTTCCCATTATTGATGGCCTGGTAATTGAGAGGGTGGAATGAATAATCACAGTAATATATTTACATCATCCTTCCCCATTTTTGCCATGGATATAAAAAAATTTGTCAGGCTATTGATCTTACCAAGTTGAGAAGTAGAATAGAATGCTTTTTATTTGAAATATTTATTTAAATTATTGCATTTCATAGGTATTCACAATACCCAAAAAGAAGCGACATTACTTTTAAATGAGTTATCAAAATGTAAGAAGAAACAAAGTTCATTATTTTGTATGAAAATGTTTATGATTCTTTTCCCCTCCATTCTATCTCTCTCCTTTCAGAAAGATTTTTTTTTTTAAATTTATTTGAGAGGGGGTGGGGAGAGAGAACACGTATGAGCAGGGGGAGGGGTAGAAGGAGAGGGAGAAGCAGTCTCCCCACTGAGCACAGAGCCCAACACAGGCTCAATCCCAGGACCCTGAGATCATGACCTGAGTGGAAGTCTGATGCTTAACCAACTGAGCGACCCACACCCCCATTCTATCTCTTTATAACACTTATGTGTCTAACACTGTGGTAAGGTCAATTGCAATTTAACTTAAAAATTGCTTTACCTCTTCTCTCCTATTGGGGCTCAAGGACAGGAAATACATGGAATCTAAGGCAAGGACAGTAGAGAACATTCTGTGCTATTCATTGTGGCTCCTAAAACTAACAATAGTGGTTTTCCTGGACTGTCTACTCTGTGTTTTCACACATGAATCAGTAGGAGATATAGAGGACTTCAGGATTTAGGACCCTGGCCATCTATCTTTGGTCTTCCTGACAAGGTTTATGAAAGAGAGTTGTTCTGCAGTTCCAAACCAATATCTTATCCATGAGAAATTAGGTCTTTGAATTAGAAATAGATTAAATCCAGGGTGTCTAATCAATGAGAATCTGGTTTTGGTGATAACAGAAGATTTGTTCCTAGGGCCAAGACAAATTCACATTAAAATAGGCATAACCACAGTGTGTAAATTTTTGGGTTTCAGACTGGTAGTACCAGACAGCTCTGAATGGTACAAAACTGGCTGCCTAGATTCCTTCCCCTGTAGTTTTAATTTTGTTTCATTTCAATATCTTCTCAATCCTCATCACTATCTTCACTACCTTACAGGAACAAAGAGGCAACTTTGTCGGGATCAACTTTAAGCTTCAGTGTGGCACTTCTCTGGGAAGCAACCCCACAATGTGCTCTCAAATAAGCTCTTGTTTGTTTCTTTGTGAGTTTTGGGGATTGGGTGAGGAGGTGAGAAAGAAGATAAGTGAAGAAAAATGAAAACCCTAGCCATAGCAATTCTCTTGGCTTGAACATCCAGAGATGCGTTTTTGTTTTTTGTTTTTTGTTTTTTTTGTGGTAGTCTGTCCTGACTCAGGACACCCCCCCCCACCTTGGATGTTAGGTAGTCAATATTAAGATTTTAGCTGTATCATATGAATTAACCACAGAACGTGATTGGAATTAGTTAACAAAAATGAAGGGAAACTTAGACACATATTGAATGGAAGATTTTCCATCAGATGAAGAATAACTTAAGCATATCACCACAAACAAAGGCTCATCCTCATGGAACCATCCCAATCTGGGAGTCAGATTTAATAAGAGTAAGAAGGAAAACTACAGTTAGGAAATAAACTTCACAACTTTGTGAGTGAAAAACTATTGTTGAAGTTTTGGAAATTGGGAAAAACTCAGGGAGGCACAGAAGCATCTTTTACACACAGGATTTGATGCAGCAATTGAATGACAACCCATGTGAAACAACAACAAAGATCAATGGCCAGACGTCTTTGTCCTTTAGGTAAAGGAGAAAAGGACAGAGGTAAAAGCCATGTTGAAGTTTACAAACAGAACTCATTTAAAGAGGTTAGGAGAATCTCAGAGCAAGAACAGTCAAGCTTTTCTCATGTAAGGATGTGGCTTGCATAGAAGAATATTTTAAATTAAATTACAATAGTTACGCAGGACATAAAATATTCAAATTTGAGAAATAAAAGATTTTAGGGAGAAGCACGATTCACCCATGTTGATCCACAAAGGATGTGGACAACAGTGGTGGGAAATATAGCTAACAACTGAAGGTTAGGTAGTGCAAATTTCCACTTTAAATATCTGTCCTAGGGGATTCTCCAGATTGGCAGATGTATGAAAAGAAAATGAACTCAAATTTAAAAAAAAGAAAGAAAGAAAGAGAGAGAAAGAAAGAAAGAGAAAGAAAGAAAGAAAGAAGAAAGAAAAGAAAGAAAGCACAATGTAGATCACAAGTTTGTAATGTCTTTGCTCCTCACACCAAAATCCCGGGTGCTGAAGTCCCCATGTGGCTCTGAAAGTCTTTAGAAGCACGAGCATAGATTTTAGTGATTCAAAGTTAAACCCCTTATATAACTCATTTATCCTATCATGCTGGTTACCTTCCATCAAGAGCCAAAGAAAGTAAACAAAGATGGGTGAAAAACCAGAGGAAATTGAAAGGAAGGGACTCAAAAGCTCAAAGAAGAGCTGACGTCATCCCTCTCTTTCCAAACTGTCATAATGCCAAGTTCAGGTTAAGGGTGAGAAGGAGGGCAGAATAACACAAAAACTTGGCTTTAATTTACCTTGTCAGAAACACAAATAACTTATTAAGAAGGTAATAGTGGGGCAGAGGTGAGGAGAGAGCCATGCCATGTAGGTGTTGGTAAGAAATAAGGGAATATTTCCTAATAATTCATTATACATGGGTAAAATTTTAATTAAGCAGAATTATTAGAAACTTTTACTGGATTTACATTTTTATTAAATGTGGCTTTGGTAACCTGAAGGAATATTCTGCATATATTGGCATAGATTTTTTTGGTAGGATTTCAAAATTACTGTATGTGGCTTTTCATTAGCTAAAGGCTTTTAAAGTTCCAAGTTATATCTGAAAACAAAGTAATATTTAAGGGAATTATTGACTTTTTAAATTGATACTTTGACAAAATGGAATTCTAGACTTCAGAAAAATTTGTGAAGTGAAGACAAGGTGAACATACCTAACAGTGAAAGATTTAAAGAAGTGCAATGGAATCTAATGAAATTTGAGGCAAGATTGAGCAAACCTGTGACACGTCTTTCCAAATCTCCACCTTACCTTATACCTATATACAGTTCAGACAGTTCAGGTAGACTTCGTACTTCACTGTCTCAATGTTCCCCAAGTCCCTTTCATTTTTATTCCCAATCATGCCTTCATATCCCCATACCAATATCATACTTTTATCTAACATACCATCATTCAATGATTTCTACAGGCCAGTCATTATCCCAGGTACTGGATAATTTTCTGGAGAAAATTGTGAAGCCTAGAGATAGAGTCTAATGAAATAAAAGCTGACTTATAAAAACTGAAATATTATTTCACCCACAAGATAAAACTGATATCTTCCTGTGAAGTAGATGGTAGAAATAAATCCTCTTTAAAAAAAACTACATCAAGAACTAACGATGTAGGGGCGCCTGGGTGGCACAGCGGTTAAGCGTCTGCCTTCGGCTCAGGGCGTGATCCTGGCGTTATGGGATCGAGCCCCACATCAGGCTCCTCTGCTATGAGCCTGCTTCTTCCTCTCCCACTCCCCCTGCTTGTGTTCCCTCTCTCGCTGGCTGTCTCTGTCTCTGTCGAATAAATAAATAAAATCTTTAAAAAAAAAAAAAAAAGAACTAACGATGTACTATATGTTGGCTAACTGAACATAATAAAAAAATTTAAAAAATTGAAGTGGACAAGTTTGGGGGTAATATATGGCATAAGAATGGGTAGTATGTGAAGATTCTACTGGTCCTTTTTCATTTCTCATCTTTGCCTGCCATTCTGAAGCATTTTATTTATTAAGCGAGCCCTTCTGTGACACGGACTCTTCTTTGGCTTCCCAGAAGGAACACTCTTCAAGTTCTTCTTTCATATTTTTGAATTCCTTTTCACCACTCACTTTTATAACACCTTATATATATCCATTTCTCCAAATCCTCTTCTCTCCCATAATCTCGTTCAGAATCAGGATAAAACTAAAACTCCTGTAATTATCATCAACTCTATTTTACTAGTATCTCAAATGAAATATGTCCATTATTAAATACCTCATTTTTCCAGGCAAACCAGCTCTTGCTATCTCCATTCTTTTATTTCTCCATGCTCAACTAGAGAGCCTCATTTAACTTTTTGCTCTGTTTGGCTCTCCACCATAAATTAGTTCAATTTTCACGTGGTTAAGTATTTTTAAGTTTCTTAAATACTTCTCATCTCCAAAATCCAATGCTGTGCAATCTTATTTGGCCTATATTATTTCCATATTTTAGGACTGGTTTCCCAACATCAGTTTCTCCCAGTGACCACCAACTTCCTTTGCAATTCATTGTGTTTGGGCTTTTAAAGTACTTTTCTTGAAGCCTATCTCCTGTCACTTCACTGCACACAAACAAACACAATCAGACTTCTGATGATTCCTCACCTTCTAAATTAGAATTTGGAATGCACTTTTTGAGTAAGGAAAATTGGTTAGGCATAGTTGTAATAATGCAACTGATACTGTATTTCTGGGCACATAGATTAAAGAGACTATTGAGGACTCTAGAAAGCAAACTACCATTACTGTGATTTCATAGAGAAATGTTTTCTAAATTTCAAAAAAAAATTATGATAAGCTTTTTAATACAACATATTCATAACTTGGATTCCTAACATGCAGCTGAGATAAATAAAAGAGGAATTATTTTATACAGTGGATTTTTTATTTGGAAAAAAAAACTCTCCAAAGGCTTCTATAATCAAAAATTTGCTGAAAATATTAAGGATTTTACATGATTTCAAAAATACTGTTTCTTTCAAGTTTTTCAAATGTGCGTTAAGTGCAATACCCTTACCTAACTTTCAGTTTTGTAAGGTTCTAGTATCTAACTTAAACATAATTTTTTGAATTTCTATGCCTTAGCTCATATTTAGAAATAGCTCTTTGCCTACAAAAATAGACAAAAAGGTACTTGTACCTTTTTAAACATTTAAAAAGCTTGCTCTGACTTTTGTTTAAAATTGTGGCAAAAGTCAGAATTAGTTCCCTTTTGGTACAAACCTCGTATCACCTACCCATCTGTTATTTTTAATTTTTTGTTTGTTTTCTTTATGAATATCAGAAATGTCAGGCATCATTTTTGTGAATAATTTTCCAGATGTTGCCCCACTAGTTATCGGTATAAATGCGTTTGCAGGAAAGTTTAATTGGTGCTGTTAATTCAACTCAGGATCCTGTTTATTTTCCTAATTGCTGCCAGACATTGGACGGGTGGTTAATATATTAGAAACCTCCTGTTTTCCTGAACCTTTGCCTTACCCACTGGCAATTTTGTTAGGGAGAAAAATCTGCTTTTCATTTACGTTCCCTACCTTGAAAGCACTTGCATAAGCCTTTGTAACATTATTTCTGAAGATAGTACTTGAAAAACTTTCCCTCTTGCATCTGTCTGTATGACAATACCATTTCATCCCATTTGTCACAAATGTGTGACTACAATTATTACCGTACGTTTATTGTATAACAGCGTTATTCTCATGACAAGAAAAGCACTTGTAAGCTCAATAATTTTATCTTGGGAGATACTCACTGTAAGCGACATACCCTGATAACGGAGATGTGGTGCTGTCAGGGGCGGGGGAGTCAAATGTGTGGAGGGACAATAACAGGGCGGCAGGAGCACTGTTGGACAGAGGGCACGTGAGGCCCTGGCAGATGGAGGAGACTAGGGAGGTCAAAGCGGCTATCCAAAATGTTCCATCTTCTAAAATGCAACAATAAGATTTTTGTTCCATGTTTCACTCTATAAAATAACTGAGAAATTATGTAAGAAAAAACAATTTGGATAGCTTTTTTTTTCCCCCCACACACTATTCTCTTCATTTCAATGCTTTCTAATTTTGAAGTGATATCTTCAAAGAAAAAAAGTTTTCCTTCTCCCTGCCTCTCACCCACTTCTGGTAGATAGATATTTTTGCCAAGTGTTTAAAAGTAACATATCAACAATGTTTTATTTCAGATACTCAATATCTCCTATTGCTATCTTTTTCATTCAGAAAAGGAAGTAAACCTGTAATGACCTATGGGGCTACCTGCTTTGTGTCTACCCAGTTACTCTGCACCAATAAATACCATGTTTCCTTAGATTTCAGAAAGCTTATTTCTCATTAGAGGAATTTTAATAAATAATTAACTCACATCACATTTGCTTTTTGTTGATTTATTGCAATTTTGTTCTCTGGTCCTTTTTTTATTTTCTGGGACGGTATATACTCTCCATACCTTTATTGTGAATTGATTATTCACCCCACCCCCACCCGCAGGCCTAATTCTTCACTCAGTTCCCTTTCTTCTGGGACTATGACAATATTGCTCCCCTCTTATTGCTTCTTATCGCAGTTCTAAAGAAAGTTCTCCATTTACTATTGCTAAAAATCCCATAAACCAAACTTCCTTGCTGATATTTCTAGCTCTATGACCTTGGGAAAGTCATTTCACCTTTATGGCACTGTGATTTTTATTTGTAAAAATAGGTTTGGACTGTTTGACATCTAGAGTCTATTCTAAGTCTAAAGACCAGTCTTTATCTTCCATTACCTGTCTTGTTTTTTATACATTCTATGAGGCTAAAATAATGACACTGATTTCAGGCAGAAATCTGTCACTTTCAGTAATTCCAACAGCTAAATATTTAATAATGAACTTAATCAGTGAGTTCTTTAACATAGTGAAAATTGATAGCATTTCTTTTAAAATATTTTTATTTGATATTTTTCTTAGTAAACATTTCTAGCTGATGGAAATGAATAATTACACTTTCCTAAGTTCCCTTGCCTCTCTTCTTATTTCTCAACTCTTGGTAGAATTCTACCCTATTTCAGAAAATCATTTTTTACAGGCCTCCTGCTTTTAGTCATTGTGCTAATTAGATTTTCAGAGCCCGGTATTATTGTTATGATTTCATAAAAATATACAATCTTTCTCTTAAATACACACACATATTATACAAGTCTTACAGAGACATATTCAGGTTGCACTTTTATTTTTGCAACAGTAACAATCTTAATATAAAATAAATCACTTCCTTTCCCCTGCATATGTCAGTGCTTACCACTTGAGTCATTTTCTTCACACCCTTTCACTGTAGAAACAGATGTTCTATGCCAACTGGAAGAAAAAGTGCTAGCAGGCATTTGCAGACCACCTGCCTACCTGCACAGGCTCTCACACTCCCCTGGCTGGTTTCTCCACCTTTGTGATTCACTTAGCCTTGTTTTACTTGCTCGGCTCTATAAGAATTTCCAACAGCCAGAAACAATGGATTTTGTGCAAAGGAATTAAAGAGGGAAGGGATGGATTATGTCACAGGATAACAAGCCACAGGGACCCTTCCCTATTAAACATTTAGTCTGAAGACTCTTAAATACCTTGTATGTCAGTTCCTCAAGGTTAAATTTATATTTACAGATGCAATTGGAAAATATTGCAAAAAAGCATAGGCTATCTCTGAAAATACTTTGTGAAAACTGTCTCTGACATATGCCCAACTACCTAAGAAATAGAATCTAGGAAGAGAGCTGAAGTCTACAGCACGGCTGTTGTGCTTTGTGTACAGGACACGGACATGCTACACAGTTTCTCCATGGTGACAGGAAGTTTGAATGTGATCTGGTCTTCCCTCCATTCTCACCTTCCTTTAGTCATCTCTATTTCTATTATGACATCTTCCCAGTTTCCAAAGCTCAAATCCTTAGTGATATTTAAATTCTTTCTCCTCTGTTTTCCATGTCCATTTAGTCACCACATTCTTTTCCTCTCATATCCTTTCTTACATGCATTGCTCTCCTGGAATATGGCTACTAATTTTCTAGTAGTCCTTTGGTTGTGTGCCTATTCAGATACATATGGTACACTGATGCCACGGTCTTCTCAAAATTCAGTGCTGATATCATTTTATCATTTGAGAATTACAGTAGTACAGACCCAAGAGTCCGGGTGCTTGAGTTCTGACCCCACGACATGGGACTTTAGGCAAGTTACCTAAGCTCCCTGTGCCTCAGCTCCTCCAACTACAAAACAGGAATAGTAACAGTGTCTCTCATAGAGTTTGTTAGGGTGAAATGAATTGTTATATTCAGAATATTTAGAATGGGTGCCTAGCATACACTGAGCAGCCGGTAAGTCTTTTCTGGTATTGTTTAAAAACGAGCAATGCATTCCCACTGGTTCCAGGACATCTGATGGAAGAGCCAAGATTCTCTGAAATTTGTTCAAATGTTGGGCTCCAACATACAGAGTCTGGATGAGAGGAGATGCTGACTAAAGGCTAACTGCCTCTTAAGATACCTTTTGTAAGTGGTGGGTTGGACAACTGATGGAAAGATACAACGCTAATAAATACTTCTTTGGAATAGAGAGAAGAGAAAGCTTGCATGCTAGTTTTTTTTTCCCTCTCATTTTCTGCACAGTAGTGGTTTATTATGGATTTCTTTAGGAACACTGTACTTACCACAATTTCATTGAAACATCTTTCCAGTACTTACATCATAGTTACTTCAAATGTTCAGCTGTTTGTCTCTTCCACTACACTGTGCACACTTGCAGGGCCTGCACGTGTAATTTTGACCAAAGACCCTACTGTGTAGCATTATGCACAACCTAGAATAAGCGTTCCGAGAAAGGCATTACTAAATACTGGTGGAAGTAGCCATTTAGGTCACCTTGCTAATCACTTTTTACTTACCTCTTCTAGCAAGTGGCTTCATGTGTATCTATTTGCAAGATGCAATGGAGTTGATTGTGAAAGGTACTGAGTAGGGGACTTTTTTTTTTTTTTAAATTTCTTCTCCTCAGCAGGCGTTAAAGCAAGATTTGGGAGTGGGTGTAGCATAATGACTATAATTTAAGCTACTGCATTGGTCCTTACGAAGTGTCTGTGCATTTAACACTCCACATGGTAATTATAACTTCCCTAGAATGAGTCAGGGTTGTTTATGCTTTCATAAATCAAGCAGCTGCAGCAGAGCAGACAGACTCCATATTAGCACTTCCTCCTAAGACCATGAATGTGCTTAAAAGATTTTTGCAAATTTCTCTTGAATTCAAGTTGTTTGTTAAAAGTGATAGTTTTATGAGACTGCCACATGGAAAATGTCCTTCTTTCTCAGATTTTCCATTTGTGATATAAATCCATGTGTAGTACCATTTTTAGAAAGGCACTAAAGCTGATATAATATAACCCCCAGCTGAGTTTGATAAAAGGAGAGCTTAATTTCCAGGTAAAGTATGGTTATAGGAAATGACAGCTAGGGAAGTTATGAGTAAGGCTTGGGAAAAAAAATATACACTAACTGGCTGATAACTTATTTCCTGCATTCAATCTTCTGACTATACAGAGAAAATCCTGCCATAACAAATGCTAGCCGTCCAAGCACTTTCTTTAACATAATACATAGATTGTTTTGAAACTACACTGAAATATGTGGAATTACACGTGTTTTAAATATCTTTTATTAAAAATATTAGAAGTCTTGAGGTGAACATTTGTAATAATGATACATCCATGTATCATCACTGGTAGGATTTAACCTTGCTATCTTTGGTGAATTATTTTATATCTCAAGCTCAGTTTTATCAGCCAAGAAATGAGAATATCCAAATTTCACCATGATTTTTCAGACAAGAAAATTTGGAAAGAGAGGTAGCTGTGTGTATCAGAAAACAAAAATTCCCTTCAGGAGAAAAAGAAAGTATGGCCACAAAATTTTAACTCTACGAGTATGCTTCAGTAAGTAGGCAATTAAATAATTTAGAAAATATTTGCCAAGTTTTTCTTTCTTCTTCTCCTTCTTCCTATCTTCCTCTCCTCCTGCTCTTTCTCCTCCTTCTCTCCTTCCTACATTTCTTTTAGCTAGAAAGGATCTAAAATAATTAACAGAATGATTTCCCCTCATTTTAGAGTTGAAAAAGTCAGAAGTATAGAGGTTAAGTGACATTTCTGTGGTCATTTGTCAACAACTGATAAAACTGGGACTTTAAAGCAGTTCTCCTGACTTCTTTTCATTGCTTTATTTCAAGACCTGGGGTTTACATTATAGTACACTGCAGATGGAAAGATGAGTTCTCTGAGAAATTAGTGAGATAGTGGTCAGAAAAAAAAATAATGAAGGCAATGAGTACAAAATGTCAGACTGAATTATATACTTTATTATTTCCTTTCTATAAAAATAATATTCTAAGATGCATTAACTAGTTTTCATTTGATCCATTCTTTTATGCTTTTGTACTTTCAAAATATATTAAAATTATCCAAATGTCCATATCGAGTGCTGTAGCAAATATGATGCAGTTTGATTGAGGCAAGCCTACCATTTAGTCAGATTTTGGATACGTCTCCTACACTGTATTATCACACACAGTTTTTAACTCAAAAGATGTGTCCTGTTTATTCTGAGTGTTGATGAAAAAGATAAGCAGAATGATCTTCTCAGCATTGATATTCTGAACTGATTGTAAAGTAAGAAGGTACATGAAATAGTGAGTGAAGAGTTTTTGAGAAACCACTTTAAGGCAAGAGAGAAATTACTGGAATGCTCTCTAGTTTTTACTAAAAGAAGAGCTTGTTGCCTTCACAGCATGAGTCACCATCCTGGGTGATGGGTCTTGTCATCAGTTCTCTCTCTTGCCTTCCTCACAGTACTGTCACTTTACTATAGATTCTAGGCTTCCCACAACCTCACCGAGAAGCATGTGCCAACTCTCTGACTGAAGACCGTTATCTCGGATTGAAGGATTGTTTAGTAATCGAGATAATTTTTGTTATTGCTGCTTCAAATCTATTCTTTTGTTTGTTTTGCCTTGTCCTTTTCAACTTATTTGAAACATTCTTTCCCAACTGACACCAAAACCACCTTCTTGTCCTAACTTTTGGTTTCCATATAACATCCACTTTTTCATATTCCTCTTGGCTTCCGACCCTTATTTCTCAGACCCGCTAGCTGGATGTGTTTATATACATCTAGTTTGACTCAGCTTTGTTCTGCATGACTCTTCTTGCCTGACATGACTAAGCTTCTCCAATTCTTGCCCTAAATGCAGAACTGCTGCATTCTATGGTTTAGCAGAAAATTACTAAATATTTTTTTCATGAGAGTTGAAGAAACTTTTAAAGTTATAATTACAATAATATACATTACATTATACACATATTTATATTTTGTATCATAATATTATATACTGCAATCATTTTGCAGTGGCATAAAAATTTAGCAGCTTGTTTTTAAAAACATCAGTTATTTATTAAGCACTTATGTATCAGGCACAGCACAATTTATTTTTTTTACATATGTTGTTTCTTTTAACTGTAATAACAAATTATGACTTGTAGGTATCGTGAACTCAGTGTTTTAAATTAGTATACTGAAGCTGGGAGGAGTGAGATTGTTCAGCTTCGTTTTCATAGGTACCCAGTGGCAGAGTGAGGATTTGAAAGCGACTGCACTGGACTCAGAAGTCGTACTGTGTAGTAATATAATATGGTGCTTCTACTCATGGGTGTTTTCGTCTAACCTCACAGGGTAAAGTCATATCCAGCTATTGTTCCTGTTAGAGAACACTAAATTACTGAACTTTGGTAATTTCATTGCATCACTGTATCCTTTGGCTTGATCATTAGGTGGCTGTTAGAACATCTTGTGGACAATATTCATTAATGACTGAAAGTGTACATTAGTCTGTCTTCCAAATATTTACTTGGATATATTGACACTCAACTATGTAAAAATGGGGCCCTGATGGTTTTCCATGTTGTATCTGCTAGGACACTGACAGAACCAAAGCAGATCATTGCTCATTTCTTGATCTGTTTTAGATCAAGGGATTTAGGCTGGAGTTTCTTAAATGCATGGGTTATTGTTATTCTTCGAATCACCTGAAGAAAATGTGTGTATGTTTATCTTGTATGAATTTTTAAATAGATATATTTATCTATAGATGTATTCATTTATCTATATAAATACGTATTTATGGTGGTATATTCTTTTTTGTTGATGTGTTCATCCAAATCTTGAAGTGGTCTGAGTTTTTACATAGACTTAGGGTCAATAGATCAATGTTTAAAAATCCACTATTAAGTAGAAATCGATTCCGTCCTTATGCTCTTTAGGTACACTCAAACAGCAATGAATTTACCAAAATATAATATTACTTAGTTGCCCTTTTCTTCTTTATTATAGAATGAGCTCCTGACATAGTTGACTTTGGAATCTTTATGTGAACTTAAGTCCTCTCACATCAATTCAGGAATCTTGGTTAGGAAGGAAATGAGATTCTGTAACTGGAAGAAAGATGCCCTTTCTACTTCCAGTACAGCTAGACCAGGACGGTGTTCCATCACCTCACTTAAACAGATCCTCCCAAGTATTTATAGCATTCTTAGCCTCGGTTAGATCTTAGAATGAATGGCAGAAATTTCGGAATTTGGTGTGTCCGTAGATGTCAAAGAAAATAGAATTGCTCGACATAGGGTGTGTGTGTGTGTGTGTGTGTGTGTGTGTGTGTGTGTGTGTGTTTCAGTACAGGGAAGGGAAAGAAGGGAGAGATTAGAGTAGGTAGGCAGAGAAAAGAGAAAAGATGGTCCAAATATCATTACAAACAGGCTAAAGAACTTTTATAAATAGAGATTAAATTTTAATTTGTTTATTTTCTTGACTGCAGAATGCAATAATATTAACAACTAATGTTTATCGGGCTTTTACTTTGTGCCTATTCATTATGTTAATGCAACACACCTTATCTCATTAACTACTTATTACAATTATTTGAGGTGGTGCTATCATTTTACAAGTACATGACCAAGATCATATAAGCAGTAAGAGGCACGACTCAGTCTAATTCATATTCTTATCCAGTTCTTTTCTTCATATTCTTCTGTAAATTCCTTCCAGCTCTCCGCTTTTAGTGTGTGTTCTACCCACAAACAACAACAACTACTACTAGTAGTACTTGTTAGCTTATTTTGGCTAAAACTAAGGAAAAAGGTTGAGTTCTCTAATTGCATGGATTCCAACGCAGAGATAAAGAATTACTTTCAGAGGTGAAGAAAGAAAAAGAACCTTAACAGGCAGAAATTGGAGGCAGAACCTTGAAACCAGACATGTCCAAGAAAGTGTAAACTCCTCTGGAATTCTCAGAAACATTGCTGAGTGTTTGAGAATTTCCACAAGACATGGATCTTTACATTAAGGGGGCATTGTAAACTCAGTTCATATCTGAATTACATTTGGAATTGCACAACTTGACTTCTGGGAACTTACGCTTATCTTTACTAATAATCTAGTTAATAACCTTTTCTGTATTTATTATCTGGCAATTTTACATCAAAATTTCCTGGGATACAGTATGAGACATAGTATCATTACTCTTTTCTATGTGTAGTAGATTTATGTCACCAGTTTTGGGAAAGGTGATCATATTCCCAGTTTGCTCAAGATAGTCTAGGTTTATGCTTCTTATCCTAGAAAAATTATTAAGAGTCCTAGTTTGTCCAGTCAATTACATTATCATCCTCTCTTTTAGTGCCAGGTCTATTTCTTATTATCTCTGAGGGATTCCTACTAGCAGTTTATCAATCTCACCTTCAAATTTTCTAAGGTCACAGTGATGCAATCTAATTAGATAAAAGATATGAACTCATTGTTTCAGTGCAACTTCTCAGAAATATGACTGCTATGTATCTATAATTATCTGTAAGGTAGATGTGACAGAATCTATCTCCTACACTTTACTACTAAAGAAAACAATGCTGACTAATGGATAAAGAATGGGCATTTGATTCAATGATGCCTGGGACTGATTCTCAGTTTTGGCAATAATTGTGTGATTGTCAGAACTTGCTATATTTTTTAAGATTTATTTATTTATTTTAGAGAGAAAGAGCACTAGTAGGAGAGGCAGAGGGAGAGGGAGAGAGAATCGGAAGCAGACACTGCGCTGAGCATGGAGCCTGATGCAGGGCCCCATCCCATGACCCTGAGATCATGATCTGAGCTGAAACCAAGAGTCGGTCGCCCAACCGACTGCACCACACTGGCACCCCAGAATTTACCTTTGAACCACTGTTGTTTGACTATTTCTTTACCTTTAACTATGAATACTCAAGTAAATGAGCTTCATAAGTTTGTCGTAAAGGTTAAATTCAGCACTATATAAAATGATGAGCATTATATATGCACAAAGTAAGTATAGGCTTTTGATAAATGGTCACTTTATTGCTGTTATATTCTTTCAAGAAATGCCCTTCAATCCCAGTCAGGTAATAGGTGAATGATGTCTGGCTCAAGAAGAAAATGAACTTCTGGATTTAAATAAACATGACACTTTTAATAAACTATTTTTTAAGATACAAAAATAATTTTTTAATCTAAAAAAGTAAGCTCTATCACCGAAGTAAGTAATAAGTGACACATTTGAAAATTTCAGAAATTGAAATAAACACTTTAAATCTATTTACAAATAAATACTGAACTCTTCACCCATAGTCTGATACTTGTTGAAAAGCAGTTTTTGTTTTTAAAACTAATCTGCTTTGAAAAATAATCAGAATTTTGAAAAAAAATATTATCAATTTGTAAATCTCTGCCTCTCATTTGGTTCTCAAATTTTCAGATAAATTTTATTTCTGTTAGGTTTCTCTTTAAAAAAAACAAGTTTATTGAGGGATAATTAACATACCATAAATTCATCCACTTAATTATACAATTTAATGATTTTTGGTACATTTACCAAGGTGTGCAGTCCTCACTATATCCAGCTTGAGAACATTTTCATCACCGCAGTAAGATCCCTCATGTCCTTTTACTGTTAATCCTCACTCTTACCCCAACGCTACTCAAAAATGTTGGTTTTTAAATAAGCAATTATATTGAAACATTTTCCTTATTCCAAGGCCACTCTGAATCAGGAACAGCATTAGAAAGAGAGAATATGACTCTCTTTCAACAAAAAATGAATTGAAGTGAGAGCAGATTCATGTCTACATGAGACGGCAGAGAACAGGAAAGAACCATGGGTGGGGGAGGTCAGGATGGCTCCACTTGATTGACACTTTCAGTGGAAGTGCATGCCCCACTCTTGTCTCGTAATGCTTTGCATATAACATTACGATTTGGAACATATTTCAAAATTGATTAAGCCTATAAATTAACATTACTGGGATTGGGAACTTGATTAATATAGCATAATTTTATTAGTCAAGAACTTGCCAGAAAGCAGTTCTGATTATTCAAATTGAGTTCATTTAATGAAGAAAATCAATTGCACGGATGATGTAAGAGTAGAGAAAGCACACTAAAGACAGTAAGGCAACCCAGACAGTAGCTGCTCAGCCAGAAGCTGCTATGCTTGGAATAAAGGAACAATGGGAGAAGACGGTATGAACCCAGATACCAAGGCCATACAATGAGGGCTAGAACTACAGGGAGGCCCGTCTGATAGAAACTGGAACAAGAGAGGGCAGGGTATCTGCTGGAACTAGAAACAGATGCAACAGAGAGAAAAGGCCACGGTTATCCACCATTCTCCCTGCTTCTCTTCCCGGGTCTTTTGCCAGGACTTCCTACTGGCTGCTCCTATCAAGAATCCAAGGTAAAGTGTGCAGAGGAATGGAATTCCTGCAATACATAGCAAAGCTGGGGAGAGGGAGGACGAATCCTAACACACATTGGCTGTTGATTGACACAATAGCCTAGGATATTTGGTTAAGTGGGCTGACTTTTGGCAAGAAAGTGTGCACTCCTCATGTCTAAAAGACTCATCCTTTGCTTTGTCAAAATGAAAGAGCCAGTGCCAGCACTGTGGCCCACTAAACTCTTTTCCCTTGATTTTGACAAATAACTGGAGGAGAAGGGAAGAGGAATATTGGAATGAGAAGGAGGAAGTAGAATGATGTCTTAAACTTCCTTTGGAGGCCAGTATCTTTCCCAGCCTTTGTTTCTCTTTTAATCCAATTGTCTCAATAATCATGCCTTGGTCACCTAGGAATGCTGATATTGCTCTTAGGGGAGAAAAGTGTCAGAGACCTAGAAAACCGGGGCTTAAAGGGATGGGAGACTGCATCTTGTAGCAGAGACTGTTGGTTTGAACCCAGTTTTATTCAGATTGAAATTGCATGTAGCTGGAAGACACGTTCAGCTGTCTGGCAACAAGTGGGGACTGTGTGACCAGCTCACTAATAAAATTAGGAAAAGTGCTTCACGGGAACTGATTGCTTAAAGGTGGGCATTTTTAGTCTTCAATGCTTCCTCTTTCTTATTATTTGAGATGTTGAATCAATTCTTAGAGCTCCTGTGACCTTTTAATCTGAGAAGTGAATCTCAAGTACAGGTGTTCTGTTGTTGGATGATAGATCAGAAAGAGAAGGAATCGGGCGCCTGATGCACAAGGAGACACCAAACCCGCCACAGACTACGTTCCTCTGGAAGGCTGTACGTGAGCGATCCATATACATAGTTTTTAGTTATTAAACACAGTCTAAATTAATTATTACTGATTTTTCCTTCCCAGCCCCATGTCCCCAACAGCTTCTATTCATCTTCCTAAATCCAAGAAGAAGCAGCAGCATATTTCAAGTGAGGAAATCTTTTACTCTGTGTGGCTGACCCCCAAAAGAGGTGTCTGAAACCTGCCACCAAGTTGAAGGATTGCTGAATGCATTGTCCGTATGAGTCTCTAACAGAAAAGAATGAAGCAGGGTTGGCTTTCGATTTTCTGTGGTCAAGTTATGCATATTAACAGAATGTTTTCTTTTCACGTGTCTCTCTGTCCATCCGAGTTCAGAGATGAAGGCTTCTCTAACGGACTGGCCAGTGATGGAATGCATGCTTCACAGACATTTCAAGCAGGGCTACAAGAATCCCCCCAGTTTAGTCCTACTACAAATCCATCATTGATCCTGGATGCAGGCTACAGCTGGCAAAGGAGAGGAAACACAGGGTTCAAAGTAAGGTGAGGAGGCTCGCGGCCAAAAAATCCCATCTGCAGCGACTACTTATGGCATAGCCTGGCCCATATGGAAGTTCACTGCTTTTACCATTTAGAGTTCCCAGGAGAGTCCGTCTGGAAGGAGAAATAAATCCCCCACCCCACTAACACCAGACCCCGCACGCTGCACGTGGGACGGCGCTCAGCAGGCACAGCTGCGCTGCAGCTTTGCATAAACATCCGAGGCCTTTCCGCAAGCGTGAGGTTCACTCTTTCTCTGGAGCGCTGGTCTCCTCCTTTCAAGCTCTCTGCACATATAGGATCTGCAGAAACTGGGCCAAATGGAAATCATGTGAAAGGGTGAAAAGAAATGGCATTTGGGCCGGGACCTAGGCTATCACCCGCTTGAGTCCTTCTTTCAAGTCACACTGCCCCACATGCCGCATGCCTGAGAGAGATGTGCACAGAGGACAAGGCCAGGCCGGCGCACCATCTTCATCATGATGTGGCTTTTGTCCTGAATCCCCAAGATCACCTCCTCAGGCACTTACCAAAGGGAACTGGTCCCAGACTGGTCTCCCCTGTCAAACGTGTGGGAGTGGATCCCACCGCTACTGACTCGGGGCTTAACTTCGCACCAAAAACTCTCCACCCATCAGGACTGAGGCCAAATAACATTTCTTGCCTTTGACAACGATCCATTATTGATGGAAGAAGGACAAGTGAGGAGGAGGCAGAAGCTGGTCCCATTTGGTTGGTAGATGTATAAGGAATAGGACAGCAGTGTTGGCTTCCTCTAAAAGGCCAAGGCTAAGATGCCGTGTTCATGCTATTTCTCTACCCTTGTTGAGGGATGAAATCTATGCACATTTTAGCAGAAAACTCTTTTGGCCAGTATAACATCTCTTCTCTTTTATTACAGTTCTTTAATTTCCCTTACTTTTTCCAATTTTATGTTAACCCTACCCCTTTGTATCCAGGTGGACCAGACCACTAGAGTATTCGATCCTTTCGGCCACAGCAGTTCAGAGATGGCAGTGAGACTCAATATTGGAATGTTCATTAGAGCCCTTGGGAAAGAGGTCATACTTATGACTAGAGTTTCTGGCATGGCTGGCTGGCTTTTGTTGTTAAAATCTGCCTGAGAATGGAGCCAATGCAGAGGGAAAAGATGTTATCCCTAGATTTTTCAATCTAATGAGGAAAACATTTCTTTTCTTTCTTTCCTTCTTTCTCCTTCCTTCCTTCCTTCTTAGCCCTTCTTTTTTTTAAATTTCAGTTACATTTTTGTCACTCTTGTTTAATAAAAGTTTGCTAAACATAAGGTTTACCAGATGAACTGTCTATTCTGCTTATATGTTAATTGCATGTATTTGGAAAATGCTTTACATATTTTATTCATATATGCTATTTGGGGTGATCTATAGGTTATATTGGGCACATAATCCAGAGTCCAGGTGCAGTGATCAAGGTCACAGTAAAGAACTCTCACAAGTGGGGAACTGAAGCTCCCGAGTAGCATTCACTGGTTTCAGGAAATTTACCCGGGATCCATTTGTCATTTCTGTCATTCTTCTAACAATAATGTTACTTTTGTTGGTTACTCTCCACTCTTTGGGATTTTCTCTTCTACAAAATAGCAGAGCTACCTGCATCTCAGTTTCATTCATTAACTGACCTTGTTCAATACAGCCCAGAGTACTGGTTTGCTGTCATTAGTGGTACAGCTTTTGGAAAGTTCCAGATTATTTTTTGCACTCTCTATTATGCCATTAAATTCAATTCTCTCATTGATTACAGTTTATATTATCCATTCTGTGGGATGCTTGGGACCCATGAACAAGGCATAGGTATCTATATTGCTTTTCTCAGGCCATTGAACTTAGAGTTGGCAGGGCATCTAAACAACACTTAATAGAATATATGCCTGTGAGACATGTATCTGAGGTGAAAGAGTGAGCCTTAAACACGCACTTGAAGCTTTTCGGTGAATTGGAACCAAGAACTTCAACTTGTAGGTGAGTAAGTCTCATAATTTTGAGTCCCATGTTGGCAAACAGAAGGGTTTCTAGAGGCATGGTTTTCCGAATAAAATGCTTCTCTCCACAGCCCTGTAACAGCTTACATTGCTTTCTTGGGCCCAAGGGCAGAGTAATGTCAGGAGTGAGTGAACTAGTTGCCTTAAGCTCTGAAGACTTGACTTTCTGTCCAGGATATCCTGCTCATCAGGGGCACGTGCCACACTCTGCTCTCTTCGTTTTCGTGCTCTTCTCTGCCCTAAACTTGGCCCTCCCTGGTCCTACAGCTAATCCCACTCAGGGTAAGAAGCTTCCTCTCACTTTATAGAAAGGCTTACCCTGCAGACTACCCTAACTCTGTATTAGGAAACCAGCCCAGGCCATGTTATCTGCTCTGTGATAAACAACATGGAAATTAAGGAGCTTTGGTGTTTGGCGAGTGCCCTCATATGCCAGCACCCTGAAAAAATCTGCTAAAGTTCTCTGTTAACTCTCTTTGAAGCCTGAATTTAGAACAGGCTAAATCATCAGTTTCCAATCTTTCTATTCCCCGGATACTTCTTGGGGGATTTTTAGACTTCATCAGCTTAGAAAAATCACACAGAGAAGCATGATTTTTCCATTCTCCCACAGATTTGTTCATATTTTAGATACAAGGTGTCAACACAGCCTGAAGCAGCCCCCTCACTGCTGACTAAAGGGACCCCCAAACTTGCTGGCCTGTGCACCTTTGCATCCCCTGTGTACACCAGTCCTCTAACAATCTAGATTTTATTTTGATATATCATGTCCTATTACCACACATATTGGAGGAACAATAAAGCTGGGATCACACATTATTTTAGAACTAGAAAGATGCGCTTGTCCAGTATTGTCTTTTGTGAAACAAAAGTATATAAAAAAAAATCAGGACAAGCAATTTCATGCCTGTGAAAGTCAGTCATATGAATTTTTTCTTGTGTTTCTCCAGGTAATTTATATTATAAATTAGGTAAGATTTGCATATTTCTCTTTTCCGGCAAAATCTGACCTTCAGGACCCATCTTATCTCAGAGTTTTATTATTAGGATTATGTAGCATCCTTCAGGTTTTTGATTTGACTATGGGAAACTCTGTCTCCAAGTTGCCAAATGTCTGAGCCCACCACTAGCTGCCCAGTAGTTTATGATGACTGGTGACTAGATGATATACCGAAGGAGGAGACGGGCAAATCTTTCAAGCTGACTTTCTCCACTTGTCACCACCTAAAGCATTTGCTGTGATATCACACCCTGATATTTAGTCTCAATTTACTAGAATCCAGCTGTTCCAAACACTGTGCCTTCCCATTGCTTACTCAGGTTCTGGATCTTAACTCAAAATTCCCTTGGAGCTCCTGGGGACCTATATCAAATAGGGGACTGAAATTCACTGCTAGAAAACCCAAAGACGAAGTTGCACATCCCCAGAAATGTGGGACTCCCATGTCTGAAGGGATCAAGCAGTTCTTAAAAACTACACTAGCTGCTGACTCACAGGACTGGCCTGATACCTTTGAACTTGGAATCAGAATGAACCAGGTCACATGTGTTGCTCAAAATTCAGGGCCAGGCGTCTTGGACGTTTTGAAACTAAGTGAGTGTACTCTGTTCTTTCTGCACGCTTACTGGATTCTTCATCCTGGGGCTTGGGGTGCGTGGGCCCTGTGGAGTTGGAGGGAAATGCAGGGTTGAAGAGGACTAAGTGTTACCAGAGGTCCTCCCAAGTCTTGAGGAAATATGTGGGATTATTTGGGTACAAGTTGGAAAGTTTGGAGAAATATTCCGAATGGAGATTACATTTGAGCTGATACTATACTAAGTTTTTCAGAACACTTTTTTTCTCATCATATTTAATAAATGCTCACTGTAGAAAATATGGGTGGGGGAAGGGAGCTAAATCTCACTAGGGTGTGTATTTACTGTTTTCTAAAAAAAAAACCAAACTATTTCTTGCTTTTTGTAGCTCAGCTAGCACCCAAGAAGCACTGTTGTAGTGAAGAAAAATAATGTCATTGAAAATAATATGCTGAGGTTAGCATGAGTCCAAATTCATTTTATGACTTCAACCTTCACATCAGAATGGAAAGAAAAGATGCATGGACTTACGGCTCAGCAGTATCAAGTAAGTACTGTACACTGAATTCTGTGTCTAAGAATTAAGATATAAGTGCTTTCTGGATTAAGAGTCCCGTTTACTTAATGTTTATTCTTGGGAAACTGACATAGCTAAAGCAGTCCTTGGAAGAATCTGGTGAACAGCGCTACCATTTTGTTGATGAAAGAGATTCACAGGGGTCGATGATATATCTTTACCACTAAACTGCTACAATGCAATGTTTGTGATATTCTATTGATGCATCGAATCTGCAAATTGAGAAATAAATTTCTAAATTTATCTGGGATACATGGTAAATATGCAAACACCCAGGTTCCAGACTTACTATCCTAGATTTTTAGGGGAGAGGAGGAGGCAAATCCAGGGTTTGCACATGTGTTGTTGGCAAACTCTCTAGTTGATTATGGATTATTATTACAATAACAACATACTATAATATCAAGTAGCAGATAGACAAAATTTTTACTATCATTTGAAATCTCATGAGCCAATTAATTTTACCAAACTCTGTAAGATGCCATAATATTTAATTTCTTATGATATACAAATTTATGCTAGTTTTTCTTCTTGGTAAACTCTTTAGCTGACAGCCTTGGTGTGTCAATCAAGCCCTCTAAAAATCTCAATGCAGGAAAAGAGAAAAACCATGTTGCCTGTAATTTAATAAGAATCAGATCTGCATCCAACTAAAAAACACAATTCTTGCGTCTTTAAAACTTCTTCAGGGATAATAAACTTCTTAGGGAAAAATATTTTGATCCAAAGTTTTATATTCAGCTAGACTAGCTTTTAAGTGTGACAGCATATTTTACACACATTCAGATATGCAAGGTAAGACATGCTGCCTATTACTCTTTCTGAAAAAATGACTAGTGTAGTTGCTGCATAAATATAAAAAATAAATCCTAAAATAAGAAAACATTACCAAAACAGGTGGCCATGCAAATAAATCCTAAGGAGCTACCTGAAGAATACAAGGAAATTACATAATTTGTGGTCATAACTCAGGTCCTTATTCCAGGGGACCCAGATTTCCCCTCAATTATGGTGCACAGTTTCTACAGACTGGCTGATGTTTATTTAGAAACTGGGTCTGAAGCTATGAATTTCCATTACGGTGACTCAGGTCAATTTTCTACTCACCAGACCTAGAGTTTTGTTTTGTTTAGTTTTTGATCATATTCGTCAGGATATACTTTATGTATTTTTCAAATATTTCATTCTTAGGGGCACAGTCATTAATCAGCCACAACTACAGACCCTTCCAGGTCAGAAACTCTGTTTCTTTTGTCTATTATAGTAATTGTTCCCATCTTATATCTGAAGGTTAGATGTGATCTCTGGTCTCTGCTTCTGTGAGGCTTTCTCGTTCCTAATGCAATCAGTGAGCCCAATTCGGTGGCAGCATCTCCCAGCCGTCCTCTCCAGTCTGCAGAGGACACTCACCGCTGAGCTTTACAAAGAGGCTGACGCCCCCAACCCAATGTCTTCATGAGGGAGGCCTCCTCTGAATCCTCCTGGATGGATACGGCTGATGGTTGACGGATATGTTGCACATATTTGATCCACCTCAACACTTCTATTTCCCTGAGCCTTTGGATTTTCTCCTGTACAGGGTGCCAGGGAAATTCCACGATCTCAGACACATTGAATAGAGGCCATTATTGAAACTAGGTTTCAATGAACCAACCAAACTGTCACTAATTGCTACTCAAAATTTACACATTAAATCTAGAATCGCAATGAGAGTACCTATGGTTTTGCTCAAACAAATCTAACCTTATGTTCCATCTCATTTGACTATCATTTGCAGAAATCATTCATACACATATTCCCCAGGCTTTTATTGATATATGTTAATGAGGTCTTATAAGCTCTTTGGCACATTCGTTATCTTTTACTGGATAGTGCATGTACTAAATCTTTTCTCCCACTGGGACATTCCAGAATCTGCTTTTTTCTTTAATGAATCTGGAGGCAGTGAGGAGTGGTAGAACCTGAATAGGAAGTAAGGATAAGAAGCCTTCTTTGGGGCACAACTAATGGAAGTTTTTAATGAAAGGAAAGCAGTTTACTTAGACACATGAGGAGGTGGCTGCTTCTGGCAAGGGTGGCTTAGATGGATTTGGGAGAAAATGTTTCTCAGACTTGTCTCTGTCTGCCCAAATGTTCCCATTCCAAGAATAAGGGCCACATTCCTTTTAAACCAGTGCCCGTCCTTGGTATGGAAGACTTGGTGAGTCAGGCATTTAATGAGCTTGTAATTTTGCAAATTACATAATTAGATTTGGGGCTTTATCCTTAGCCACTATGCAGACAGAACAATGGCCCTCAAAGATGTTCATGTTCTAATACCCAGAACTTGTGAATTTGTTACCTTACATGGCAATAGGACTTTGCAGATGTGACTAAGTAATGATATTGAGATGCAGAGATTATTCAGGATTATCAAGACAGGCCCAATGGAATCACAAGAGTCCCTATGAGTGAAAGAAGGAAGAATGAAAGTCAAGATCAGAGTCAGAAAGAGAGATTTGAGATGTGACTGGCTAACTTTAAAGAGAGAGGAAGTGGCTACTAACCAGTAATGGAGGTGGTCTCTAGAAGCTAGAAAAGGCAAGGGGATATATTCTCCCTGGAGTCTCCAGAAAGAACACAGACCTACTGACACACATTGATTTTAGCACAGTCTGACCCATTTCAGACATCTGATCTCCAGATCCGTAAGATTAAAAAAAATTATGTTGTTTCAAGCTGCTAACTTTGTGGCAATCTGTTATAAAAGTAAAGGGGAACTAAATACTGTCATGCTTCCCTGCAGGGATTATTTTCAAGCCATTATAGAAACCTTTCTGTCTTCCCAGAAGTGCCTTGAGTCAGTGGTTGAAGTCTCTGAGTTTATCACTTTCATGTTGTCATCTTTACTGTCCCGTAAGGGCGCGTATCTCCTCTCCCTCACAACCTCTGTCATGGCCATTGGTGCCATAGTGGTCATAAGCATCCTGCAGTTGGTCACCTAAAGCCTTGCCCTCCACTGGTATTTTATCCCACACCACTGTGGTGATTTCTAAGTAATCACAATGCTTTCACGCCAGGGATTTCTCATGATGCATTTCTGCTGGACAAGGGGGTCATCCTTGCATTCACCATGTAACAGCCTTATCCTTTAATCCCATTTTAAAGATTTCATTTCATTCCTAGGGCTCCTCCTGATACCAAATACTATGCCATTCCAGGACCTGACAGAAAACAGAATTCATTCCAGATGTTTTGAATGGGCTGTGTTAAGGGACAAAGCATTGAGAGAATAGAAATATCAGAAATCTGTGGATGGAGGGATAGATGAAGGCACTAGGAGAGAGAAAATCGTCAATGGAATTCAAGGAAAGCTTTAAATGTTAAGGAAATCAGCCTCAGAGGATACAGAGAAGAGCAATGAAGAGTAGGAAAAGGATCAGAAGTAGAATAACTAGCACATAATATCAACATACTATTTAGAATCCACATAGTAACTAATAAAATAAAAACGAACATGGATAAATAGGGTGTCACCAAGAGATTGTGACTCAGAGGGTTATGGATGCTTGAGAGGAAATGGAGAAGGGGAACTTTATGCTTTATTTAACAGTATTCAGTAGTGTCGAAAACTTTAGAAAATGTTCATGAATGACCTTTCAAATTAAGAAAATAGAAAATATAAAGGAGAACTCTAGTAATATGAAAAAAATCTGAAAAACACCAAAAAGCATAGAGAAGGTAAATTAAAATCATATGTTGTTCTATTACCCAGAGAAAAAAATCACTGCTGACATCTTGATGTATTCCTTCATTCTATTCTCCCATGTATATATATGTATGATATATTTATGTATATGTACACATAAGAATAAATGCTTTATGAATTTTTAAATTTAAGATACTTTTTCAGATTTAAAATATTTTAAGATATATAAATGACTATATATTGTTCTATGACATACTTCTTCACACACATATCACATCATATACATGTGTATAATATGTATTTCCTATATCATACATGTATATATATAGATATACAGATCACTTTAAAATTTTCAATATTATACCTGATGCTGCAACACATTCCCCTGTATATGCATATTTGTGTACATTCTGTTGTTTCTTTAGGATAAACCCCCATATTTCTTTTTAATCTCCCAGTCTCCAAATCCTTGTGCTCATTAATCGATGGCTTAAGGTAACGGGTGTTTTCTTCCATTGCTCTGTCTGACCCCACATCCCCAAACTGCCTTTTCTACTTGCCCCCAACGCCCAACCCTCCAAGGACCTTAGGGCCAGTGACTTCTCTGGGCATCTCATCTCACTGTCCTTTCTGGCCTTTCTCACAGCACCGACCACGATCTTGCATCCAGTCTGGTCTGATCTTGCGGCGAGTGCTGGCTTGGCTTGCCCTGACTGTCCTGACTTGCATCTTTTCTCAGGAAAATTAACCTCTTTAGAGCTTTTTATACAGCCTCTGTATTTCAAAGGGGCATAAGAAAATTTCTGGGCACAGTGCCAGTAAGAAGTGTGTCACATAACCAGACCTCCCCACACTCGCCTCTTCTCAACCCTAATTTCCCTTCCAAAAACTTCCTGTTATTCCAAGGTGAAGAGACAAGAAGCAAATCTGCCCTGTTTAATATGCACAATCAGATGGCTGTTCCCCCAGAAAATGTGTTTTTTCACCTCCTTAAGCCATTTTACTCTTTCAGCAATGTTGGAATTAAAAATCACATCGTGAAAGAAACACACCTAGTATGTAATACCTAACAATTATTCATAGCAGAGCTAATCTTTCGGATGATAAAAGAAATCAAAGATACTGGCAATTCTGTTATATTCTGGACATTGAGTTTCATTCCTTCAACCTCATTTAAAGCGTAGTTGGTCAGTAATTTTTATTGATCTTTCACATAATCGAGCATGAGAAGAGTTGCATTTTAAGTTCTAGGGCTTGGACAATTAATCACCTCTTGCCTGTTCTATGGATTCTATGGTAGCAGAAAGCTCACTTATATTGATGCTCATCCTCCCTTAGGACCCCTGAAAGGAAGGCACTGTGTGCAAGGAGGTCACCACTGAGGGGAGGGAGGACCTGCCCTCTGCACCTGGGGTCTTTGACTGGCAGGGGGTGCAGTGACCTCTGCTGGAGCAGAGGGCCCAAGAGCCATTATGCTCTGGAAGGGACAGCTGGCCTGCAACTGTTAAGGACTTTTATTTGCTAGTTCCTTAAGATGCATATCCTGCAGTAAAATGTACAAATGCCACTGAGGGTGTATTGTATTGTTGTGCGGTACATAGTTATTTCAGATTTATACAAACACCCCTGACCTCATGCTGCCTGACTAATTACAACAGCTTTTTTTCATGTGAGGAGGAACTTGTGTATTTATTTTTAAATCATAGCAAATATTACTAATTTTTCTTACCTTTTATATTTCCACTTTCAAAGCGGAACTAGATATTGGCTATGTGAAGGATACATAGAATTATAGATTTAGATCAACAAGATCAATGAGCATGTAAAATAATGAATGACTAATGAGCTCACCAATTCCAGTCACCGTGGAAGCCCTTACTAGATTTGTGAAATCCAGCTGGTTGTTCTTTCAGTTTCCTCATTTGTAAAACTGGCATAATAGTCACTTGCCCCAGAGGATTGCTGTAATGATTCAAAGAGATGATGCTGTAAAATTCTTAGTCCAGTAAGCGGCACATAGTAATTCTAGATAAATATTACTATTATTATTTCTTCCTTATTTTATTTTCACAATTCTATTGTGATTATACTTGTGCCTATCAATGTGTTTATCAGCGTTTTTACCCACATCAGGTTGTATAATCTTTTTTTAAAAAATTATTTTTATGTCAATTATTTACGTTTATTTTCCTGATTACCAACAATTATACCTAATACAGATTGTTTTTCAGCTTACAGAACCTTTCATCTCAATCTCACGACATCTGTATGAACCAGACATTATAAGTTTTAGTTTCCTTCAATAGATACGTATAAGTGGCTTAACAAGTTCATTCAGCTATTTATGCATATATTTTAAGATTCTATTACTAATGGCTTTTGAACTATTTTATGAACTTCCCCAACATCACAAGCGAGGAAGTAGCAGCACTAATATTCAAATTCTGTTCTTCTGAGTCCAAATCCCACACCTCCATTGCCTGTTGGGACACCCCAAAACTTGCCAGCCATCCATATTGCGGCCACGTGAAGTAATCTCAACTCATTTACTAACTTAAGGTTAGACTGCTCGTAAACTCTCTCAGACAGGTGAGAACCTAACACTTTAAAAAGATCTCACAATGTAATTTCACAACATCCATAGGTTCTAGGTTTTTATAAAATGCCTCTAAACTCTAGGACAAAAACTGTAATTAGATTAAACTAAACCCCTCATGCTTCTGTTTCAGTGACTATGCAGTATGCCAGATGGAGGGACAAACAAAGCAAGTGGGATAGAAAAGGCTGGGATGTTGAAGTGTTATTTTAGCCTGAAGAAAGTAAGGGAAAGCACCACGCAGAGAGATCTGGCGAAAGAGCACTCCTGGGAGATAGAACAGCAAGCAAAAGCTCCAAGAATATGTGAAGGACAGTGAGAAGAGCAGTGTGTGGGGAGCAGAATGGGCGAGGAGGATTCTAGACCAGTTCAGAGAGTCCAGAGGGAGCAGCAGATTTTGCAGGGTCTTGGGACCACTGGGAGGATTCTGTCTTTCACTCTGAGCTGTGAAGCCTGGGACGGTTTTGGGCTGAGGAACGGGGTGATCCATGTAAGCTTCCAAGGCTGAGAGCCAGGGTGTACAAGAGAGGCTGCGGTCCTGCCACAGGAGACTTTCCCCACGCATTTAACACTTGTGATAGATCTTATTTTCTACCAGTTGTAGAAAACAATGAAAACAAAATGGTTGATGGACTACCAAAAGCTGGCCTTCTTGACCTTTTAGGAGAGTTATGGGATCAGCTTTTCTGTATCTTACAGATCTCCCAGATCTGTAAAATAGGAATCACACCACGCTCTAAGTTAATGGCTCCCTGACTTCTTAAATATTTTACCCCTCATTGCTGTTTTCTTGGTCTACTGAGACCATTATTAGCAAAGATACACGTATAGCTTTGTGTGGATTATATATATACACTTAAACAGTAAATATATTTTTAGTTTTTCAGTTAGCATTTATTTTGTACCACAAATCCATGATAATCTCATAGCAGACAGTGAGGTAATAAGAGAAATTCTCAAGCACTGCGAACATCCAATTGTAAGCACTTTGAGAGTAGCAACCACATTTACCTAATCTTTATATTCCTCTATCTACAGAAAAGTTCTTTGTACAAGAACTCCTTTTAAAATACCTATGAAAATCCTTTCATTAATGAGCTAATCAAATCTGATAATAATACTGACTCAATTTTGTATCGAGTGCCTTCCCAGTTCGCCACAATTCTCCTTTCTCCAAAAACTACCTCCAATCCATATGGACGTCCTATCTCACATCACACTGCCCCATTATCTTTGGGCAGAACGTGGCCTTGGTCTCTCTTTATAAATAACTGGATCAGGAGGGAGTACTGAAGGGTTAACAATAGTCTCTCCCTAATATTTAGAATTAAGACCAAGGCTGGGTACACAACATGGGAGATCATGATCCATTTGCCCTCTAGATGAGAGAAATAAAGAAAGTTAATTTGCTTAGAGGGAAAATATTACAGTAGATGTCATATAGCAGATACACAGGGGTAGTGAGGAGTCTGACCACTTTATCATTTTCTGTTTATAGAAATTTCAGAGGTATTGACTTTTTCCAAGAGAATTTTTGTTTCATTATGTTGAATTTTCACTTTCTACCTAAGCTAGCTCTGGTTTGTTTCTGCTGCTTGTCCTAGTTAACATAATTTTCCATTCCTCTGATAGCCATTTAAATGTTATTAGGTCTAGCAATTCTGGTATAATGACAGATACAGGACACAGGATTAAACAAAACTTTACTAAAAGCCAAATATATTTAATTTATTACTCTATTTATTTAAGAGGCAATTTCAAATGTAAGAATGGGCAATTAATTATAATAATAGTACTGATGATTTACAAAGACATCCTGGTTTTTGGTTAACCCTTTATCCTTGTCTTTGTATAATAATATAATATTAAAATAAATATTCTTATGAAAAGCATTTCGAACACTATGCATTTCTATGCAATTTTATTCTATTTAAATGTTAATAAAACCTGTTTGAACATAAGTAAAGAAAACAAAACATGAAAACGTTAAAAATGTTCATCTATAATGCAATGCTACAAGTGGATTACAGTGCAAAATGAAGTAATAATACTGAGGCTGTTTTCCTCATTTATGAAATCTCCACTTTCGTGAGGTTTAAATCAAGACCTAAAAATATTTGGAATTGTAACTAAGTTACAAACAAATAAATGGTCTACTCCTAGAGATCAGGGGTCTAATTGGATTTATTGACTCTCCACGGAGAGTCATTCTGCACACATTTGTTCTGTAGTTACAGGGTTACAGGCAGTTTCTGTGTAGGTTTTTGTCTAGACTTATAAAAACTTTCAATAAAGCTATGGAGACATTCAATGGCTTCCTGTCTCATGGAAAAAGTTGTAGAACCCAAGTCATGTGGCCTGTTATAAAGCAATTTTTGAGTTTGTGGCCTTTCTTTTAGTGCTTCATCTGAATCAAAGAAAGGAAATCAGGAACGATTACGATTAATGATACAGTGAAAGAATTGTGTAGTAAATTTGGGTTGAACAAGATTTTTATCAACTATGAAAGTGAGCAAAATAATTGTTTTATGATAAATAGCATTATTATGAAGACAGACAGATTTTGGTATTCATTCATTCATTTTGTGGGAGTGTCTTCATAACTGTAAGATGTAAAATTTTCATGGTAATAATGCTGAAAACGTTACAATGGCTTTGCTAGTCCACTCAAGAAATCTATCCACTATAATGTTATTATTATAGCTTTTTCTGTGATATATTTTAAATTAATATATTCTTGGAGCTAAGATAACATTCATACCATTGAAATATTCAAAGCAGATTACAGACACAAGACAATTATTTCTGTACTTAGAATGAGTTTTCACTTTACCTATTGTACTTAATGTTTTTATATTGTTGGAGCAGTTACAATAGTTATAAAATGGTCAACTCTTAATAGTTACTAGGATGGGTTTATATGCTAATTTTAAAATGCCCAGGCGGGTGAAGATGAGAGTTTTGAACAGTTGGCTTTTCTTCCTCTTTAATCTCCAATCAAAACAATGCTGGGTTATAGAAGAACTCTTCAAACAGGTCTATGTGTAAGGGAAGAAGATATAAGGACCTGTTTCAAAAGGAGAAAAAAAAGTCTCCAATCAGGAGGCTATGAAAATTTATGAAGAATTTTCAGTTTACTAACAAGAGCAGGGACAGAATCCAAATAAAAATTTTAAATTAGGAAAGAAAAAATAGCACAGCATGCAAAGTAAATTAATAAATCTGAATTCATCATCCAAATGCTGGATCAAAGTAAGAATTTTTAGATGGATAGATACAGAGTGAGAATTGAATATCTTCATCTTCATCAAGAGTCAGTTTCTCAAGGAACTGTCTAAGGACAAATAAGCAGGATAAACCACAGGGATCTCAACACTAGGACAGCTCAGACAGGTCATTGTCTCAAACATATAGAATTGGGTAGGCCAATTCTAATGTATCTGACATATGACCATAGTTGAGTCCTTTCTTTTCCTTCTGCCTGGTGAGTACAAACAAATTGGCAGGACAATACCTGCCAATCATATATAAATGACTTCTTTTCTCCTTTGCATCCTAAAAGCTATGAAAAAATGTATATACTTAATATAGATGTTAAAATAAAACAACTAAAATTCACTAAGTGATTTTTGGAAAATAATTCTCAAGTGCCTAATATGTATAAGGCATTTTGTTGGGTATTACATAAGATTTAAGGATACCTACTATGTTCAATGATGCAGATGCTGGTCGATAAACATTTATAAAAATAACAAAAGGTACTTGATCACTGTAGAAAGTAGAAAGAAGGCAATCAATTGAAAAATTCAAAGAAGGTAGCCTCAAAGTTCTAAGTAAGAACCTTGTTATTCCATGGAGATCTCCCTTAAAGTGACTGCAATGGTGTAGCCCATGCCAGTTCTATTAACAAAGCTTCTGAGTTTGTCACCAATTGTCACCCTCAAATTATACCTTAAAAATCAGTTATGTTTGCCTTATTAGAGGTTTCAATCTGCTTATAATCATTTGTTGAAGTGCCTAAAAGTGGCAGATAATAAATAATTTCTGACTAAATGGCCACTCTCTGAATTGTGTAGACATAACAAAACCACTACTGGGAGTAGTCTTAGAAATTCTGACATTTTGCAACAACATCAAATCACAAAATCCAAGAAGGATGCTTTTTCTCTTTACAGATTTTGACATTTCTATTTCTGTGATTCATATCATAATAAGAAGAAAAAAAACTTTTCATATGATACCAAGTATTGGAAATTTTAGTTCAAAGTATACTACTAAAATCATTACTAAAATCAAAATTTTTGACTTATTCATCAGAGTTTATATGCTATGATATAGCAATCAGTTTTTATAGTATCACCACCTATAGGAATTTTCATTCCCTATAACATGAACTAATTTGAATAACAGTTTTTCTATACAGTATTTTTAAAATATGAGAAATGTGACAGAAAGAATATTATGAAACACAAGCATCACCTAATATAATTTTTAATTATTTTTTAAATCTAGATAAACATAAAGTTAGATATAAAATTTTCTTATGCTTTTAACACTGATATAACTAAAAATTAAAAATTAAGTAAAACAAAACTATAAAAGCAGAAAATTGAAACAGTCAACATTAGTTTGGTATAACTCATGATAATAGTGTGGTTTACATAAATTGCAGAGTACAACTGAATGAAATGTTGACGCCTCCAATGTGGGTATTTTAAATTCGACACACCTAAAATAGCCTGTGATTAGTAATGTAAATGTCAAACTCCTTCTTCAAATTTCTTTTGAATTTGTGAAACATATTACGATGCTCAATGTCATTTAAATATTACTTAGCAAAAATATGCAATTTGTGCATTAGGTTTTGTCTATTATTTTATGATGGAACAACTTGTCATTGGCTCAATAATAAACCAAAAAGCCAATGTGTGCATTAAAATCTCACGGAATTGAGGTGAAGGGTATCCATGAAGTCAGAAAAGGAGCTCCAAAGAAGCAGCCAGTGAGGCAGACAAGGATCCTGGGAGGGTGCTGTTTCAAGAAGGAGGGAGTAGACAGTGGTGCCAAACACTACTGAGATGTTACCTAAGAGGATGAACTCAGACTGACCATTGAATTTGTAATATGGAGATAATTCAGCAAACTCACAGAAATCTGGTCAGATCTTTTGACTTAAACAACATCTGTCATAAGTGGTGTCTGCAGTTCGCTCATATGCTTTTGTCAATATATCCTCTTAGTTTCTCCAAAGTGTGGAGCCTTTGATCTCAGTTCTCACACTCTGCCTGCCTGCCCACTCTTCTCCTTACAGGGAGGAAACCACGCTTGAGTCTCTTAGACACACCCTCTCCTCTCTCCTCCTTCTAACTGCTATGCTTCATTCCTTCGAGGCTGTACTGCTTCCCCTCTTAACAGCCTGAAGTCGTTATTCATTCAGTCAGTCCATTTAGCTCCACTGTAGATGGTACATGAGGGTAGAGGTGGCAGAGAGGTCTTTTTGGGTCCTGTGTCTGAAGCGTGTGCAAGAAAACTTATATTCTTCTAAGATGGGCATCTTCTTAGCACATTTGCTTTTATCATATACGCTGTAATGAAAGTGTCTCCATATCTGCTTTATTTTTGAGCTGGATCCCTTTTTGTATCTTTTTTATATTGTTATCTTGTTGTTGGTTCAAGCTCCTGGATGTGTGGTGGTGGTAATTTGATATATTCCAGGAGGATTTGTGAATGGAAAAACTTCCTCCAGTCACACACATGCGAAGTACAAAACACACAAAGCTTAGAACTGAAAAATGTTCTTATATACATTATCCCATTTTATCCTCACCACACTTCTTTACTGTGGATACATATGTGCATTTTTAATGTGGAAAATAAGACAAGAATTAAATATAAACTATGTTCCAGACCTTTGAAAGGGAAGCACAGTTTAAAGCAGATGCAGACAAAAGCTCAATAATTTATCAAAATATGTGAAGGGTCAGTGAAAAAGTATGCACAGATATTTAATATAGATTATGAAAGTTTAAGATGTGGTGGAGTCTTTACTTTCAAAACATTTTTACTGGTTTCTTATAAAGGATACAAATATATAGCCAAATGAAGAAGTCTAAGGGCAGGGTCCGGAAGGTCTTGAGTTAAGAGCTTCTGTTGCCACGGAGGAGGGCTGTGCTGCCTCTAGGCAGGTAGTTTTGTTTGCTTGTCGACACTTTAGTCAAGCTGAGAGGGGCATTAAAGTCAGCAGCTTAAATAAAGCCCCTCCAGCTTCCATCCCTGTGGGCCCATCAGCAGCAAGAAAAGAGTCGGACCTGAGTTGCACTGACAGACATGCTTTTCCACAGTTGTCTGTGTTAGACGACCCTGGCTTTACTGATGAGAATCTCCTCTCTTCTTCCCCTACATACTCCAGAATTTTCAGTCTCCACCTCGCTTCAGCTTTTGTGAGTATATTGACAATATCTAAGTGAATCTTTCCATACATGCCAGATAATTATTTCATATTTTCATGGCCTATCAATATCTCATATTCAACATTTTCAAGCTCACATTTATCTTCTCCCATCTACCTATTCTTGCTTCTCTCTTCTGGATTTCAGTGAATATCGAGACTTGTTAGAGCAAAATGATCAGGGATCATGTTGACACCTCCAACTCTTTCATCCATAAATCTGATCAGTCCACTGACACTCATGGAGGAGCCTTTTATTCAAGTCCTGTACTGTTCTTATACATGCTGCTTGGACAATGGCAAGCTGTGTGAAGAAAATGGCTCCAAGAAGAGGCTACTTATATATGGAATTAAGTTTTCTTTCTTTCTCCCTTTCTTTCTCTTTTTCTTTCTCTTTTTCTTTCTTTCTTTCTTTCTTTCTTTCTTTCTTTCTTTCTTTCTTTCCCTTCCTTCCTTCCTTCCTTCCTTCCTTCCTTCCTTCCTTCCTTCCTTCCTTCCTTTTTAAAGGTTTTATTTATTTATGAGAGAGAAAGAGAGAGCACGAGCAGGGAAGAAGCAGAGGGAGAGGGACAATCTGACTTCTCGCTGAGTGTGGAGCCTGAAGCGGGGCTTGATCTCAGGACCCAGAGATCACGACCTTAGCCAAAACCAAGACTTAGACATTTAAACAACTGCACCACCCAGGCACTCCTAAGTGATTTTTAAATAAATCTGACAGGTAATGATCAGGTGCCTACCTTATGGTGGGAATTGTGCTATGAACTTAACTACTAATTTAATAGGACACACATGTAAAATTATACTACCAAGTTAATTTCCAACTCATTCAAGGAGTTAAAAAAACATGAAATTTCAATTGTAAAGTTTAAGCTGTCATTATTGTAACACAAGTACTGCTCAATTAATATTTAGTTGTGATTCTAAACAGATTTTTTTTTTTAAATCAGATACTCATAGTAGCCTTTAATATTCACTTAATGGAAGATGTTACTGTTTTTTCAGAGATGCAAACCTGAGCCATCTGTGAATATCTGTTGATTCTGGTCAGCAAAGAGATAGAAAGAAATTCCATTATATATTTGATCTCCCAAAATGAAGCTGACTAAACTAAACTAGGCAGAGTTGGGGATGCTAAAAAGCACAGTTCAGATATATTAACTACTACAAAGTACAGCAATGTTAAATCAGATGTATGATACAGATATATGTAAGAATGTGGTTCAGAAGAGAATAGCCACCCTTTAAGACTGGTCTAAATACAATCTCCATTTGGCAGTCTTTCCTGAGCCCATCTGGATTTAATCTCTTTCCTCCTAGTAATTTATCCTAACTGGAATGACAATGATTACTTTTTATCATGCTCCATCTCCCACACTGGACTGTGTCATTTTTTTAAGTATTCTCCATTGCACCCAGAACTGTGCCTCATGTCATGGAAGCAACTAAATACTTCTTTGTAACTGCAAAAGAAAATGCATCAAAATTTATTTGGTACATACTATTACTGTAAATAAGATGATAAAAATTGTTGCTAAAAAGTTTCTCTTTGTTTTTTGAAGCACAAATTTAAAAGGTATTTTGCAAAGATTTTCTCAGTTTTTTTTTTTTTACAGTGAACTATTAATAGTATGTTTTGTCAATAAATTCTATGTTCTCATTATGGCCTTAGTACTTTAACACATAAATAATAAGTGGTATCAATATAATATACTTTCTCATAGATATACACTGATCAATGACAAATATAAGTCAAAGTAAGCCCGGATATAATTATGAAAAACAAAGCATGCTTATTATGAATGTCCAGATATCCCCTGTGGGCAATGTATACCAGAATTATTTCTCAAGAGGTCTCCTAGGTGACATTTGTCAGCTAAATGAAGTTATAAAGGTCCAGGGTTTGGCTATCAGCTCTGAAGCCTCTGACATAGGTGAAAGATATATTTTCATAATATCACACCATGAACTAAGGACTGCAGAGTGAGGTATAATACAGAATCCCAGCAAATTAATTTGCAATGATATGTTGCAGCCATGACAACTTGCTTGGATGGGCTTTCTCAGCCTCAGTTTCTCTGATTTTCCCTTAAATAGAAAACATGTTCATTACCTCTCTAAATCTCAATATCCCATTGGCTTATCTTAAACATACAAAGTCAGAGCATATACCCAAAGAGTGGTCAAGTTCATCTTTCCTTCCTATTATGTAGATTTTTTTGCTTCATATGAAGTCTTACATGACAATACAGGATTTTTGAGATAAAGTATAGGGAAAGTTAAACTTCTAGAAACAGAGAGTAGGAAAGTGGTTGCCAGGGCCTGGGGGGTGGAATGGGAGAAATAGAGTGGTTGGTAAAATGGTAAAAACTTGGAGTCATAAGATGAATCAGATCTGAGGATCTAATGTACAACATGGTAACTAGAGTTGATAACACTGTATTGTATGATTGAAATTTGTTAAGAGAGTAGAGTTTAAGTGTTCTCATCCCCACCCCCAAAGATAAATATGTGAGGTGATGGATGTGTTAATCAATTTGTTTGTAGGAATCCTTTCACAACGTATATGTGTATCAAATCATCACGTTACACACCTTAAATATCCTACAATTTTGTCAATTATGCCTCAATAAAGCTGAAAAAAATCCAAAAAGAATGTAGCTTAATAAAAAAGTGTGAATGGAGAATAGAGTGAATGGAGATTAATTTTAATTTTATAAATAATTACCTTTTTTCCTCTCTATTAATAAAGGGACTTGTGGTATTAAATTTAGTGATGAGTTACACTATCTTCCCTATAAAGGCATATTATAATATTTAAAAATAACTTTATCTGGACTAATATTTAGCATTATTATGTACTTTCTTTAAAAGCAGGAGTAGGAAAGATTTACTTGAAAATTTAGAGTTGGTGCTTCTAACAATCTTGTATTAATGTGGTAATTTTTTAACATTGATAACTGGGTAATGGTGTCAATTTAGTTATGCCCAAACACCCATTTTAAATAATAAAAATTTATTTTTGTTCATAACTGAAATAAATGAGATAATAAAAAATAGAAGATGATCACACTGAATTTTCTAGATCCTATGTGTTGTTAAATGTTTATTTAGTAGTTGCTTCATAATTTTTTTCTTTTTTATATTTATGGAATATAATTTGGGTTCCAGAGTTCAATGGACTACACTTATATCCATATCTCTGCGCTGAAAAAGCTGCTGTCCTTGTAAAGGTATTTAACCCTTCTGTGCCCTTATATTTCCATATGTAGAATAGGAAAATAAAAGCACTCACTTCATTGGGTTATTGTCATATAAAGGGCTGCGGTAAAACATATAAGCCATTTTAGTACAATACCCATCATAATAATGAATACTAGCAAGTGTGGTAATGATCATTTTTACACATTTTACATTTCATTTTCCCTCAGAAAACCATGTGAAATGGGCATTGTTATCCTCATTTTACAGATGATAAAAATGAGAATCAGAGAAATTAAGTAAACTTCTGAATTCTGTCTAAGCCTAGTTTTCTCTGATTTCAAAATCTATCTGCTCCCCTAGTATATATCACATTACCTCAAAAAGAGTTTGAGTCAGCTCTCTTCTTGAATATATTTAATATCACTCTCAATAATGTGTTTAATCTAAAGGATGTAGAATTCTATCCTTGTATCAAATAAGTTATTTTATGAAAAATGCCTTCATTTCCTCTTCCTTTTGCTTCTTGCCAATGATTATAGACACTAATAGGATTATGTCTCAAGCTATGTAAAAATATTATCATGAATCAAATCCTCTAGTTTCTACACAATTCTCTCTTATTTGTAAGCTAAAAATAATGGAAGCAGAAATAACTATCCAAGGAAGTATTCTTTATACAGAGGATGGTTTAGCAGAGTTTACCTATTTTTCTCCCTCAATATGGCAAACAAATTTTTTGTGCATTCCATTCTTCATTCATTATGTATTAGTTTGAATCATATGAAACAACTATTTGTACTCTCATGCTGATCAATCTAATATTTGAGAATATGAAGACTTTAGTCATCTAAGTTTTAAATATTTAACCTTTGCTTCTTACTATAAGCTAATTCTCAATCAATTCTGTGTTAGGATGTAGTAAGAAGAGATCACAGACAACCACACACTCCCCCACTGTGGTACTATATTTTTGTCACACCGTTTAGTTACTCTCCCAGCAGGTGCTGGTCTTCTCTGTTGAGTTTTCTGTCCATTATGAAAAAGCCATTAGGTAAAACCATTACAATAAAATCTAATAAAATGTTTACTTTGTTTTGGAAAGCTAAAAATGCTTACTTTGTTTTGGAAAGCTAAAAGCTATGAGTCTGGTGGAGGCCATTTTTATTGATTTTTCTCATTTTTCAAAGCTAACCCTTATAGTCTACCTAAAATAATATTTTTAAAATCTTTGTCATCTTTAATTTATCTAGCAAATCCCCTAGCAGAGTAATGAAGTGGTTGTAGTTAAATGATGAAAGTATAAACAAGAATAGTTATCATTTATTGAGAATTAAATGGTAAGCACTTTGTATTATGCTATTTCCACAACAACCCTATCCATTTTACAGTTGAAGAAACTGAGTTTAAGGAGTTTAACCTAAGATCATACAGTCAGCAAGTGACTGAGCAATGAACTGCACCAGCTTTAACTGACCCTTAGGGTTCCTTTCCTGATTACTAAACCAGAGATTCTCAAGTTTGGGCAACGGGAGTCCTTTCACAAGGAGTAAAAACATGATTTCTAGGTAATAGACATACATCTCCTTGATTTTGCAGTGTTATCCAGATCCCTGGCCTCTACATATGTGTCACTGAAAATCGTTGCCAACATCTAAGGGGTCAAGGCTGTATTGAGGATGTAAACCAGATTTTGTCCCAACTTAGTCTAGTTTCCTCTGATTTAAATTTAGTGTCACTTGTAGCAATTCCCATTCTCAATCATTAGAAAAGAAGGAGAACAAAGAAAAGGTGTTAAGGGTAGAAAGGGAGATGATAGGAAAGGAAAGGAAGGAAGGAAACTCAAGACTGGATATATTCCCCTCTTTCATGGTCATCCTCTGTCCATCTATTTTCAGTAAAATATGGCCATATGGTTATACGCTTATTTGGATCATTATATTTCTAGAATATGTTTAGATGCGGGATTTATACTGTGTAAATTCTCCCTGGTGAAAGTTGATGCATCACCTATTTTCTTAAAGAAAAAAAAAATCTGTTGTTGCAAATCTGTAAGGGCATATTGGTTACTCAGAAATGAACAGATTTTCTTAGACAACAAATCCATCCCAGGTTTAAGCAAATATGAGCACAAGTATTGCCACATTTATAGAAACTTATAGAAATAACCCATGTTAAGTGAATGTGATGGAGGCAGAGACTGGAATGGTGGCTGCCAGGGGCTGAAGGGAGGAGGACTTGGGAGGTGTAAGGGGACGGGTATACCAATTCAGCTATGCAAGAAGAATAAGTCCTAAATATTCACTATAGAGCATAGTGCCCATAGTAAACAATACTATGTTGGACACTCAAAAGTTTGATAAGAGGGTGAATTTCAAATTAAGTGCTCTTATCACTAAAAAAAAGATAATAAATAAAAATGGCTGGAGAAAACTTTTGGTGGTGATGAATATGTTTATGGCATAGGTGATGGTAATGATTTCATAAGTATAATGCTTATCTCCAAACCCATCATATTGTATACATTAAATATGTACAGCTTTTTGTATGGCAGTTATGCCTCAATAAAGTGGGAAAAATGTTGTTTTAATATAGGAATAATCCCAAGCTCAAATCTCTAAGTCTGGAAATAAATCTTGTTTAGGGTAAGCAGAGACCCACCAGGTATTCCGGAGACTCTGCATGAGGTAGGAATACTTACACATAGAGCTCGAATGTGAGAGCCATTACTTTGAGGGCCCAGGCGAGGTGATGTTTCTCCAGAGAGGAAGTGTATCACCGGTGTGCAGAGGTTCTCTCTGCAGCCCTGCAGTCCCTCAGCTGGGCCTGGAGCCTCCACTCCTGCTCTGCTGTCTTCTGGCAGTCAGGCTTCTAGCTTCAGGACCTTGCCAGCTTCATTTTACAATTTTGGACATTTGCAAGAGAAGATCTGAATAGGGTGGAGAGGGTTATGGGTAGGGGACAGGTTTAAGAAGGCAATATTTGAAAGTCAGATTTGGCAATGTCCAGGAAGTACGTGTTTTAAATTTTATTAGCTTTATTCATTTACATTTGTTTTTACCTCAGCACCTGTCATCTTCCCATAACAAACTCCAGATGACACCTGACAGAGTTGGTGGCCTCTGCAAACACAGCCAAATCAGGAGACTCTGAAGTCACATTATTTATTAATGACTTCATCTTCAAAAAGGCAGTGCAATCCACTAAAGAGGGGTTTTGGAGGGGGATGCCTTCAAGGGATGCTATACATCAGATGCTGTGGCAGGAGACATTGACTCATTCACCGTGACCCATTTTTATTTTTTTAATGTATTCCTTGAACTGAGAGGTAGAAAAAAAAAGTTGTGTGCATGTTTCAAACTGTTTATTTGAGCTCAGAATTGTAACATTGAACAGCAAATTAACAAAATGGTTTCATGTCTTTTAAACTAACGAATTGATTTAACAATCTCTTAAATTAACAAATCGATTTAATTGACCATGCTATTTCATATATACATGTAAAGATTATGTAAAATACTATCTCTTTATGTATGTATTAGTGGGGGGTAGTATTTTTTTGAAGATTAAAACACTGTTCAGAATTTTGCCAAAGTGGAGCAGTCCGTTGTCTAACGTAAATTGAGAGACTTAAAGCCAAGTAATTAGTGAGCAGATTCACTCAACTTGGGTAACCAATATTGGAGCACGTTATCTATGTGATTAGGGTTTATGACTTGAAATTAAACTGTAACTTTCAACTTTTCATCCATGATGTTGAAATGAAGTAGGGTAAATTAGGCCAGCTAAATATTGTTCTACTGTATGTATTATAAACATGTAGGTAAATCTATATTGGAAATCTATATTTTATATGAACCTCTCTTAAAAGTAAAATATGAATATGAATAGAATATGAATATTCTGTTAGCACCTTGGTTCATATTTACCTTTTATTTTCTTACTTCCAGTCTTCAATTCCCCATTCATGAAACCCTTGGACAACAGGGAAAGGCAAAGTTTTTGTTCACCTACTATAGCCTAGGTACTGTGTTAGGATGCATTGCACATATTACCTGAATAAATTCTCACAGACACCTGATAAGAAAGTAATTCTTCCTAACTGTTTCAGGTGAGAGAACTGAAGCACAAGAAGAATACTTATTCATATCACGAAGAGGTTTAAGATTTAGAAATAGAAATCAGCTCTATAGAACTCCAATGGTGGCCTTTTCTATTTGTCCAATCTTATTTTCAAAATCTCTTGTGAAAATTAAGTTCTTTGATTAAAAAATCTTATGACTCTTAACTCCGTACTGCTTTTATAAAATTAAAATTCCTTAACACACACTTGTTTTTTATTTTTTAAAAGTTTTTAATTTAAATTACAGTTAGCTAACATACAGTGTAATATTACTTTCAGGTCAAGTCAGTGAATCAACAACGTGGATGGAGCTACAGAGTATTATGCTAAGCTAAATATGTCACTCAGAGATAGCATGGCATTTAATATCTTCCTTAATCCAACTCCCTCCATGTTTTCCTACTTAAGTCTCATTACTTTTCTCCACTTGTCTTATCATCAATACAATATGGACTACTTGACATTTCCTTAACAGGCCCAGTTCTTTTCTTTGTCTGTTTAATGGTTCATCCTATTCACTTCCACTTGGGTTATTTTCTCTCTTATTTGTATTTGTTGAAATCCTATATGTCATCCAAGTCTTAGGATAAATGCCACCTCTTCCAGGAAGCCTCCCCTCACCTTTCTTAACCAAGCCCTCATAAACTGTTGCTTGCACCTCTGGTTTGGAACGTGGCCAAGCTGATCGTATGCTATAGTTATTTGTGCATCTGTCTTAGCTCCTTTATCAGATTCTTAGAAGAAGAAACCCATCTTTATATTTTTCACAGTGCCTGGCACAGTTCTCGATATGCAGTAGAGATTCCATAATTATCTCCTGGAGGAGTGGGTTAAAGTGACAGGAAACTAAAGAGTAATTTATATTTTATGCTTTATTAGTGAGGTCCTTTTGTTGTTGATTCTCACAGAACTTTTCAGAGCTGTTAAAATGAAACTTGCTCACGACACAATCTCCAAATGTTATCCCCAGGGTAGGTTCTGGAATAGTAATATATAAAATCCTCTTGTAAGCGCATGGAAATCATTTCAAAATGTCAAAGATCCTGGATTTAAAAACAATGATGATGACATTAATATGGAAAACACATGCAGTAATTAAGGATGTATATGTATGTATGCATGCAATGTTAGATTTTTTTTTTTATTGGATTGATATACCTGCTTACCAAAGAATAGAACCCGTTGGTGACACAGAATGCTAAGATAATTTGTCAGTAACACATGCATTGCTACAAGTTATAAGAGTAAAAAAAATATTATAAATTAAGGCACCCATGGGTCATTCAACTCAGCTGGCAATACACCTGAATAAAAAAGGAGAGCTGGACTTAATCTCCAAGCCTGTCATTTATTTCTTTCACACAAAAAGTATGGGACACAGGTGGCCAGAAGTCAAAGATCATACTCTGCCTAAATGCTTCATAAGGCACGGTACAAATGTATGAGACCTGCTGGGTGAAATCAAAAAGTCACTAGAATAGGGTACAATTTTAGTGATCCAGGTCAAAGGCCATACTGCTTTTGGTGTTTTACAAACGTTTGACAGATTAAATGCCCACCTCCTAGGGATAACGAATAGGCCATGGAACTAAAAGTATTCATAAGAATTCATTCAGAGTTCTTATGAAGGATGAAGGTCACATAAGATTAGTAATGTGGTTACAATAATTTTTTCCTATTGTCAAAAAATTATACTCTGGACAGTATCCCTAAGTGTAATTGCAGGTCATCCAATAAGAAGAGTAGGGGGGAAAATAGAACAGAGAAAAAGCAACAGTTACACCCAGACCTGACCATCCCTGAAACACAGCATTACCTTTTACCCACTTTTTCATATTTGCCACACTTTTTTCTTAGATGCACATTTTTTCTTAGATTTTTCACTAATCTGTATATTTTACTGATATTCAGCACTTTTTATATTTCAGTATCTCTATAAAATTGGTCTATTATAATGATATATTTTGACAAATAATCTGTGTGTATTACCAAGGCAATAATATATGGAAAAGTGCATGGAAAAGTGCTTTATATATATTGCAAAGTGTCCTGAAATTAAGGCAGCATTTTTATTTATTTTCTAAAATTGATACTTTTATGATTTATTTTAAACATATTGATGTCAAATTGGCAAAAACTGGAATATTTTACACTTCTGTACATATCATGGTGACTATTTAGGAACTATTAGTACCATGTTAGAATAACCAGATAATGCTATAATCATATGGAGAACAGCAAATAATTGATTTTCCTTTTGCTCTCCCTGTCCCTTCCCTCCTTAAAAAAAGTGAAAGAATGCGCTTCATAATATGGATCTGATCAAATATGCCAATATTTTATATCTTGTTGATTTAATAGTAACTTTCTTTAATTTCTACTTTTATCTTGATGCTTTATCAAATAATTTGTCTTTCTTCCTAGTTATGTATCACCAGCAACATTATTTTCTTTAATAGTGACTCTTAGAAGATCTAAAAACCATTTCAAAATAATTTTTATTAATTATTTTTTTTGAATCCTAAGTTTGCTATCAATATCATTGTTCCTGTTCTTTGACATTAGAGATAATGCTGAGTATATTTATACAAGAAAGAATGTGACGGAAAACTCAAGCCATTCATTTTCTAAATTAAACAATGTTTGTCTGCTTGTACTCTTGCAGATTAATTACTGTTTTCAAGATTTTACCATGTGTAATTTCCTTTTCATCGGAAGTGTTAAGAGCCACCTCTGTCCTAATGCTTTTATTTTATATTGGTTATTGTCTGCTTTTTTTTCTCAGAAGGCAATGTTTTTGTCACACAGGCTTTATATCTTTATAGTAATCCTAGGTTACTCTAATTTTAACACAGAATATGGGCAAGTCTTGGAGAAACTGTACCTAAACCACTCACTTTTCATATTCACTTTAGCAGAGGTGAGATGTATTGAGTCTATTGTCAGTATCAGATTTTGTGTACCAGAACTGATTAATGGTGTTCTATGCAAAGAGAGTGGTGGAAGGAAGAGGGGGATCTAGAGATTTAGAATGTGAATGAACTACTGAGCATCACATAAAACGCAGCAGTGGGTCTTGCTACAGATTTGTTAGTGCAAAGCTTTACCCCTCATTCCCCCTCCGATTATATAAGTTTTCTTTGAGGCTATTTATCTGTTGATTTTTTTAGATCAGGAGACAGAGGAAAGTAAGTAATAGTCTTGGTGCCCATTTTCTAATTTATAGTAATTAATTCCAATTCTTACCATCTTTATTTTAGATGAAAAGTTCTAGTTGTTAGCTATTATTTCTTTTCTATTTTTATAGTTTTTATTTTAATTCCAATTAGCTAACATACAGTGTAATATTAGTTGCAGGTGTATGATTTAATGACTCAACGCTTTCATACATTACCCAGTGCTTATCACAACAGTGCATTCCTTAATCCCCATCACCTATTTAACCCATCCTTCCACCCACTTCCCCTCCAGTAACCATCATTTTGTTCTCTATAGTTAAGAGTCTGTTTCCTCTCTCTTGGTTTTCCTCTCTTTTTTTCCCTCTATGATCGTTTGTTTTGTTTCTTAAATTCCACATAGGAGGTTCAATAATTATAAATACATATGCACTTATTTGCTTTTTAGATGTCTCCTTATCTACACACACAAATACCACGCACAAGGTTTTTGTCTTTAAAAAAATCAGAAAGGATTAGTAGCAAGCAAGTAAAGGGATATCATCAATATAAAAACACATGCTAATAATACGTTGTGATTAACTTTGTTATTTAACTACTTCTCAGAAACAAAGATGTGGCATCTATTTTTAGATTTTCAAACTGATTTTTATTTTTAGCCTAATTTTATATATGTACACACACCCCCCTATATATACCTATATACACACACACACACACCTGTATATGTACATATATTACGTGTGTGTGTCCCCAAGGGGGAACAAGAATGGAGACAATATAGAAAAAGATTATGTAAGGGCAAAGGTATGAGAATGAGAAGTAAAAGCAAAACAAAACAAAAATGGCTGGATCATTGTTGAGTTTGTTCTTATTTTCTTCTGAAAATGTTATCAAGTATGTCTAATCTCTATGAATATAGCTTAGTTCCCCAGTCTCACTTTCCCCCACTCATTCAAACTTTTGTCTATTCTGTCAAAATTTGTAGGTAAAGTCCTGCTATAATATACGACAGAATGAAAAAGAATCAACCGACATTCTTTTGAGATTACAAATTATTTTTCCATAAATTTAAAAATTTCTTCTTCACTACTACTATGACTATGAATTTATATATTAATTTCCTCCCTCGAATGATTTATATTTTAAACTTATGTAGTTTGAAACATTCTCTTTCTAAGTGAAGCAATTCAAAACAGAAATGAGCAGGGAGAGGGAAATCACAGTTAAGCACAAAGGTGTGTAATTGTGTGTACATGTTCTCATTTGTGTTTGAATGTGTGAGGAGGCAAATTCTATTGAAGGGAAGTCAGGAAAGGGTTGCTCGAGAGAGAAGCTTAGTCTCATGGTAAGCTCCATCCTGAAAACATGATCATTTTTCATCGATAATACATAATAATGCTTATGTATTGACCCTTAATGTGAATATGCTCCATCTTTCATATTATGGTTTATTTCCTTTATGCTTATTAGTTTCCTCCATTAGATTACAAAGCTTAATTCCCTTTCTTCTGAAAAAAATAATAGACCCAGTATTACACATGTGGGATCTAGGCAACACATTTTGACAAACAGAATTATTGTCTCATTTCAGTCTTACAGTTGCATTTTTTTAACGGATAGCAAATAGAGTTCGATATTAGAAGTTTAGGTATTCTCAGCAAAAAAAAAATAGGTATAAGAAATAATGTTAGTAAATGGAATATTTGGCTATATTCACATCATGGAATTTCTCTCTTGCTTCACCCACATTCCTGCTTCTAGACATCTAAGCAGATAGAGACTTTTTTTCAAAACTTGAAAGTTAACGTTAAAACTGATTTAAAGAAACAGTAATGATCTTCAGGTTAAATTGTATGATTTTAGAGAGAGGGAGGAATGAGGGGCAGAGGGAGATAGAGAAACCCAAGCCCACTCTGTGCTCAGCACAGAGCCCAACACGTGGCTCGATTTCATGACCCTGACATTATGACCTGAGCTGAAACCAAGAGTCAGATGCTTAACCGACTGCACCACCCAGGTGCTCCCAGGTTAAATATTTCTAAGAAAAAATAGGGAATCATTTTTATCTAACGCATGATTCGATTAACTATTTTCTAATAAGGAAGTTTCCTGCTAACGAATGAAAGAGATTTAGAATTTGATACCCTTTCATAAATCAGTTCTCCAGGCATGGGATTCCTTTTCAAAATTAAGCTAAGAAAATGAAATCTGCTTAAGTAGGAAGCATATTGATTATAGTTGTTCCTATGTAATATTCTGAAATATCACTCACTGAACCTAACTCTTCAGCAACCTTCTCTTTTTTCTGCTTCATAAGTTGTTGTGAAAGACTGCACACTTTCAGGAGCTGAGAAAAACTGAGAGAATTACAATGACACCAAGCAAGGGCCAAGCTGTGGTCAAAGCTTTGAATTAGCTCTCCTGCGGCTGCCTACTTCCAGGGGAACTGTTATCTCCTAAATGCATTTTATTTTATTTTATTTTATTTTATTTTATTTTATTTTATTATTTTTTTTAAAGATTTTTTATTTATTTATTCGACAGAGATAGAGACAGCCAGCGAGAGAGGCAACACAAGCAGGGGGAGTGGGAGAGGAAGAAGCAGGCTCATAGCGGAGGAGCCTGATGTGGGGCTCGATCCCATAACGCCGGGATCACGCCCTGAGCCGAAGGCAGACGCTTAACCGCTGTGCCACCCAGGCGCCCCCTAAATGCATTTTAAAAAGCCAATTCTCTCCTATTGCTTGTCAGAAAGTGAGATTCAGTTTATTTCAGAAAAATACAAGTTTATAATATGTATATTTTTAAAATCTGTAATACAAAGCTGTAGAAGATACGTACTTGTAAAATTTGAAAATAGCCTGGAGTTAGACAGACTTACCAAAAGAGTGAAGGAATTTGCATTTGAGCTGCAGTGTGACTTTCAGGCACAGAAGCAGAAACAAGATTCAGACAGAGATAACCTGCCATCGGTAAAATGGTTGGCCTCAGCGAATCCCGGCTCTTGGTAGTAAGAAAAGTTCTCCAGCTAGGGTGAAGTCACCTTAAATCAGGATTTAATCCTTCTACTTTGTTTTTTTCCCCATGTATCATGGTTCTATAGTTTTGAGTTTCTGAGGGACCTGGTCCCACGTTGGTGATGACTGTTTTCCTTCTATCCATACAGATTCTAATGCAAAGTCATCTGTTACTTGAAGTAACAGAATGGAGACCCTTCTTTGCAACCATGACAATCACTATGCTTGTTTATTTTGTTGCCAGTGGTTTCTGTAAAAAAAAAAAAAAAGTGTCAGTATCCTGCTTATGTGCACATTTTTACCCCAATGGTAAAATATATTAATAGGTTAGTGTACCAAAGACAAATTCAAATATTTTTTTTAAGAATTCTAGTTATGAATATATTTTAAATTGTTTTCAAATAAGATGATTAGTGATCACAACTTTGGACCAGTCTTATAAATATTCTCTGGTATATCTGTATAAACTTTTCAGAGTTTGACTGAAATATCTTATTATGAGGGGCGCCTGGGTGGCACAGCGGTTAAGCATCTGCCTTTGGCTCAGGGCGTGATCCCAGGGTTGTAGGATCGAGCCCCACATCAGGCTCCTCAGCTAGGAGACTGCCTCTTCCTCTCCCACTCCCCCTGCTTGTGTTCCCTCTCTCACTGGCTGTCTTTCTCTCTGTCAAATAAATAAATAAAATCTTAAAAAAAAGAAATATCTTATTATGAAAGATAAAATGTTTACACTGATTATAATGAGGTGAATTATTGCAAGTGAGCAACTAACAAATCACAAGAAAGTAAAAGTCTATTAATGTTGAACAGGAGAGATGAAACTGGGTAGTTTGAATTGGGTAGTTATTTCAGGGGTGTGTCAACCAGAGTGGGGTAACTTGAGCAGCTCTAACCAACAGGTGCAATGCTCTTCTGTCCCAGTCTTAGAGCCACAGTTTGTAAATGACAATCGTATTGAGCTTCTGAGCACTGGCGGGGGGGTGGGAGGGAGGCACAAAAATATGTACTCTTCATGTTGGAAGTGGGGAAAGGTCCTTCTTGCCCATTTCACCAGCTTTCAATGTGATTGGCTTTAAATTCATAATTTGAGCTCTTTCCCCACTGACAGCTGCCTGGCAGAGCAGTTGAGGGCATGGGCGTTTGACTCTGCTTGAATGGGTCCTCTGGCTCCACCATACAGTGACTGTGTGGTTTGAAACCATGTCTCCATTTCCATATGAAAACACATAGAGCCAAGAATGGAGCCTGCTTTGTAGAACTCAATAAAGATGAAGAGAGGTAAATGGAAACCTAAAGTATCTTATACAGAGTAAGCACTCACTAAATGTGAACTTACAGCACAATGAAGGAAAAGATATCCTATTGTCTATGTATCATCATCACCATTCATCATCCATCTACCTTCTACCTTGTTACAAAAGGCCTTCAATGCGGACAAAGCCATTCTACCAGAAGAAAACATGTCTGTGTTCTGAGACTTTTTAGGGTACTTAGGAATCTCAGGCAACACTTGAATTTGATGCTCCCTGTCCTGCACTGTGCCCTGAAAGTGGTCTATGCACACTTTAGTGTGAAGGCCATGGAGAAATAGGAATGCCTCTTCATGAACTGAGTACATTACAATTTCTTCTCCCCGTGCAAAGCCTGGAGTTTTCCCCTCAGTGGAGTGGAGTGTGTTTACTGACTGCCACCATCTGGATTTGTAAGCTATCAAGCGAATCGTTTCACTAGGTCTGCACTTCTCAATACAGTTTTGGGGAGGGCTGATACGACACGCGATACTAAGGGAGGAAAGTAAAATCAGAAAATACAAAAGCAGTCACGTTAAAGGGTAGCTGCAGAAAGAGCTACAAGCCCAATACATGTGGAAGTTAATGAGAAGCGGACAGATGATTCTCCCCACGACACCGTGCAACTGTACCTAGATGGATGACTTTAGATATGAAGTGAGGACGAAAAATACTGAAAGAAGAAGCAACATTCCAAGAGAACCTTTGCGGTTGTAATGTACTTGTTTATTTTTGAGATTTTTTTCATGGTTTGCATATTGTTAACAATTCCAGATGCGTGGACTTGCCTCAGAGCCACACTATAAATCATCAGAGTTGGTTGTGATACTTACTATTAATGCTTGTACTCCACACCAAAATGTCTTTTTTGTGCTTACTTTCTCTTCTTCCTTTGCATTCTACTGATCATCAATCACAAAAGCAGCTTGGCCATTTCTCTCTGTCTTGCCTCAGTGAACTGCGACTTCCCTTGACCGTTAACCCCTCCCTGGAATGCACATGGCCTGTACGCCGCTCTGGGCTCCTATTCACCTCTCCCAATGAGCCTCTCTTCCTGGCACTGAGCTGTAAGGCAATATTTTCCATCTGTTGAATGAGGAGCATGACACAGGCAGTTTGATATGGTTTCGGAGACCACAGCAAACCAACGATGCACAACTCACTTTTATTCCGCAAGCCTGTGGGAGCCCAAAGAGATAAGAGAGCTTTCTGCTAGGCTGAACACAGAGCCTGGTATTCAGAAACAAATGTTTCTTCCTGAAACACTCAATATGTTTTATATTCAAGCCAGAAACATTGTGGGTTGGAATAATCTAAGGATAAATCTAATCGGAAGTTATCTTGAAATGTGTGAGCAAGCTTCTCTTTCATACACCAGCTGTTTTCTTCCCAAAGAATGTTTACTGGATGGGGGATCAGCCTGTTTATTATGCAGTAGCAAGAAAGTTTTGTCTGTTCCGAAAGAAACTACACAGCCTCTCCAGGGAGGACAGAGGAAGAATGGTTCATCAGGAGTTCAGAGAAATTTCGGGGGCTCTGATAATATCACATCCTCAAATATGGGAAGATTTTTCTTTACAAAGCACTTAAAAATATGTCATGACTGCTAGTTCTCCATATCAGAATGTTTGTGGCAAAATTCTTAATTGCTAAGAGTACAAAAATACTTTTTACAAACATTTTGTAATGCTATAAAGGATTCGTGATAATTGTTAATTTTTATGATTTCTTAATTTACACATTTGATGAGAAAATTGAGGATCATTAGCTTTAAAATTAATAGGATCATTAGCTTTAAAAATCACAATAAGGGAGACATAAACCTTGGTAAAGGAAGAAATGTTATTTAATGATATTTACTTGTTCAAAACATATCAGTTGTTCTTCAGTCAATCAAGAATCCAATTACACTTCCTGGTGTGGTTGTCAAGATTCTTTATGACCAGACCTAAACCCACTTTGGTCAAACGGTACCACTTACCCATATTAAAACGTCCAAATATTTTAGCACTTTTTTCTACTGTTCTCTCTGTCTGAAATTCCCTTTTCCATCAATTTTACATATTAAAATTCTAACCACCTACTGAGGATACTTTTATTAGTTAACGTATCTAAGCCTTCCTTTTTTCATTAATTTTTTCAACCTTCTCCTCCAGAAATAATCAGTTTAACTGTTTGGTGCTGTGAATGGCATTTGTGTTTGTGTGTGTTTCTCTCTCTCTCTTTTTTTTCTTTGACAGTTCAGTTTGCAACTACATGAAAGCTATTTTTTTATTATAACTGCTTTTAGACTCTGTGCTAGATGCAATGCATGTGTTGCCTCATTCCATCTCCATGACAATTTTTTAAGGTTAATACTATTATCTCAATTTACAAATAAGGAAACAGAGTTCAAGAAAGGCTAGGACGCTTGCTCGAGGGTACTCAATACTAAGTGATCAAACTGGAATTTGAACCTGAATGTGCCCGACTTCAAGGTCAAATGTTCTTCTCTGCCCTAGTTCTGTAGGTGTTTTTGTTTGTTTGTTTTTTAAGATTTTTATTAATTTATTTGAGAGAGAAAGAGCACGCGCGCACGCAAGCAGGGGAAGGGGCTGACGGAGACGCAGACCCCCTGTTGAACAGGGAGCCTGGATGCCCGACTCAATCCCAGGACTCTGAGCTCCTGACCTAAGCCAAAGGCAGACGCTTAACCGACTGAGCCACCCAGGCACCCTCTGTGGGTGCTTTCTTGAATAGGCACCAATTGCAAGGCGTGCTCTTGATCTTTCTAGACTCCGTCCAGTTCTGCAGTAATATTGCCGATCAGTTTGACTGAACTAACTCAAATCTGTAAAATTTAGGCCAACTTTATTGAAAAATGGATTATAAAACTACCATTGGTTCTTTTAAATATTGTCTCAGATTCCACAGTTGTTATATAGGAAATAACAATTCTCATACATACACACCAAATACCTAGGCATATAAGGTGTATATGTGCATATACGTATGCGGTATAATCTTCTACTGATTTTCAGATAAAAGACAATTTATTCTTTTAACACCTGTCGCTTACAGTTTCTCTAATTTACTGAGTTTTTAATGCTAATTTTGGTAGTTAAAGCATTGAGCTATGCTTCTTGCAGACAAATAAGACTAAGATCTTTGAGAACCCAAATGTAGTCAAAGGCTATTGGGGGAAAGTAACTAGAGGCAATGCCAACTATAGTCTTTGGGCTAAAGAAAGCTTACAAAATTTTCTCTACTAAAAGTCTGTATCAGCACATGATGTCTCCTAGGCATCAAACAATTACATTATAATAACATGGATGCTTAATACATTTTTTTGTCCTTTTAAAGTTTAACAAAAATGTGCTATTGCCAATTTCAGTGTAACAGGATATGTGTGTATGTGTGTTTAAGTAGGAAAGTTATTGAATTAACTGTTGAAAGATCCACAACATTTTAGTTCCTCTCCACTTTAAGAGGTAATAGAATTTATGTAGGTCATCACACTTTAGTATCCTTACAAGTATACTTGGAAATCACTTGGCAATAAAATCCTTATATATAAGATGTAATCTATTCCATAAAAAACGTACAGTTATTTTGTGTATACATGTATAATTATTCAAAGAGATAAAATATTTTTCCTGGCTCTCGTCTTTCTTGCTTTCAACGTATCCTTTATTTTCAGTTAGAGTGATTTTTTCTAAAACACAAATAAGAATATAATATGTCCTTGCTTAAAGTTCTTTATGCACTCCATGACTTTCATAATAAAGTCCAAATTTGTTGGTTTAGCAATCCAAATGGTTTTTGACATGACTCCTGCCTACATCTTTAGCATTAACATCACTTTAAATACCCTTAGTATCAAGATAAACACCTTCCTGCTTCCTGAATTCACCATGTTTTTGCTAGAATCTGGAGATATTTAATGAAGAAGAAGAGCTGTACACGGACATGTAGAGGAAGAGGGTGTGTGTGCTGGGTATGAGGTATTCGGATGGCATGTGCAGAGGGGGAGGCATGGGTTGCAGAGTGAAGAGGGAGAGTTTATTATAAAAGTAAATGGGACTGAGAACTAGAATCTGGAGGAAGGGTAGGTGCTGCTGTTCCCTAGTGCACAGATCATTCCTACATTTTAGAGTGGGAAGGAGTCTGAGAAATTGAAGACAGATGAAGAAAGAATAAAGAGGAGAAAGAAGAAGGAGAAAAATAAAGCAAGCTTAATGCTCTAGTAGAACTCATCTTTACAGTTTCATTCTACGTTAACTGTATTTCAGCAAAAATATTCTTCTGTTAATATTACATCCACCTGACTTTATTACACTTTGGCTTCTAGGTTATATCCTCAAAGGCATACAAATCAGTTCACACTCAATATGGTGAAACAGATATTTCACACTTAATACTCAACAGTTAATAAATAAAGTTCTGGGTATTTTTACCCTTTATTCTTCTGATTAAAACATGTATCTCAGCAACAGAAAAATCACAAACCCATATTTGTATTTTTAATTGCTGAACAGTGACTCAGGTTATGGCTTTCTTTTTTCTGGTAATTATTTAGTACTGTTGATAGAACATAATGGAAATACACAGTTTAAAAATATGGCAATATATTTCTTTCCCAACATCATCTTAGCATTACATAGTGCCTAAAACTTCCCCAGTACATTTACAAAGAGCCTTGAGAGGAAGCAGGAGAAGGAAATGCTGATTCTCATCACTCTTTTGAAGTTGAGACTAAAAACAAAAGATAAGAGTCGGAAATTACTTATATCCGAGCCAGCTTCCTATCATCATTAATGAAGTTATCTTTATCTCCATGACTTGTTTATTGTTCTGATTTAATACAAAAAGTTGATGTTTCTTAAAGACACTGTTTTCTTTTGAGGTTAGTAAAAAGTAGATAATAAACTACCCATAAACCACGAAAATGAATATATAAATCTACTGTGCAGTTTTTAGCACGCTTCAGACTTTTTATATGCCTCCTGTATTGATCATGAGCTACACGTTTACATTAAACTATTTTTCTAGGCATTGAAATTAATATTTAAAGTAGAATTCTTTAGAGGAAATTTTCATTAGAATTATAGAAATTAAACATAGCAAGCTTTTTTATATTTTGTAATAACATATATATACACATATATATGTATATATATACATAATGCAGTCAGCAATCCAAATAATATTATATTTTAAAAAGACCAGTTAATATACAGTGTTAAATTCACAGGATATTCATGAAACTCAGAGGGCAAATCCTTCAACTTATGCAAAAAGTTTGGCTTTGTTTCAGAAATTCTACCCTCGTAAATCTAACCAAATGAGTTATTATTACATATTGGATTATCAGCTAACATTATGATATAAATAAAGCTAAGATAACGGCAAATTTCTTTCTTTTTTAAGATTTATTTATTTATTTTAGAGAGAGAAAGCATGAGCAGGAGGGGCAGAGGGAGAGGGAGAGAGAATCTCAAGCAGATTCTGAGCTGATCTCATGACCCTGAGGATCACAACCTAAGCCAAAACCAAGAGTGAGTCATTCAACCAACTGCGCCACCCATAAAGACGGACTTCTTAACTCAGCCCTGACCGCCACTGGCTTAACACCATGCCAGCTACTCTGAGAAACATACAAAAAGTTGCAATTTTATTGAGGAGTGAAGTTTACATACAGAAAATAAGCAGAGAATACTATCTGATAGTATATCATCAGGTTCTAAATTTTGTGTAATGGTTTATCAGTTCTAAAAGAACTGAGCTGAAAGAAGATGTTAAAAACTGATACCAAGTTAAACACTGAACAGTTTCTATATTTCTCAGTAACTGAATATGAGAGTCAGAGTCAAATTTTATCAAGTCCCTTCATTTTCAGTCTTGCCACTATGCCCAACTGTCTTCTTTTAAAAATGAATGTAAATATAAAGGGTCGTACACATAGTGTGAAGTGTTTCTGGGTGACTTCATAGAGATTTCTTTCCAAACATCATCTTTATATTACTTAGAGCCGAAAACTTTCCCAACACATTTACAAAGAGTGTTGAGAGGGAACAGGAGAAGGAAAAGCTTGTAGGAAAATTTTAAAGTTTGAAATAATTTTTGAGGAAGAAGGAAAGAAAACTGCTTAAGGAAAACTCTGAGATTATTAAGAAGCACTAAAGCCCCAGGTGAGTTGACAATGACACATTTATGATCAGACAAATCTGTACATTTGGGAGAATTTCTCGAGAAATGCTCAGGAGCTGAGGCATGATAATATTAAAATTCTAAGTTTAGTAAGTCATATTATGTACGTTTATATCCCCAGGCTCTTTAACATTCCTGGTGCTCAATGATTTTAAAATCCAATTTGCTTTTTGATTTGCCTCTTCTCCAACCACTTAAAATCCATTCATCCACTTGGAGGTTCTCAAGGAGCATCATTTTTAACCCAGGAGGGTCTCTCCCAGTTATTGTTCAGATGACATCCATCTTCACTGCATAGGAGACGCAATACAAAGAGAACTCTTGGAGATCTCTCACATCTCGATCTCTCTTCTAGTCTTACATCAGTCTTCTCTTGAGAATGTGCTGAAGAGGAAACATCTACCCATGTGTTACAAGTGTAAAATAAGGAAAGCAAAGGGCCCTTTGCTCAGTGAAACCTCTACCCATCGGCATTGTGACAAATAAAAATCTACCATTCGATGCATATTTTTGGTCCTTTCTTACAACTCAAATACAGGAGGAAAGGACTAAAAGTAAATATGAGCAGGTATCTGTACCTTTGTTCCTTCATTTGCTTGTTTTCAGATCTTTCGCCAAGAGCGTATTATAGAGGGAAAGAAGGATGAGACCCCAGAGTACAGCACCTATGTGTTGGGAGACACTGGGAACTGGGAGAGGAGCACAAGCATGAGTGAGAACAGAGAAAGGTGACAGGTGCCCCATGACACTGTGTCCACCGTGACTGCCGAAGCCACCCTCTGCCACTTCTGCACCTCCTCCATTCTCTAGATGGTGGCTGCTGAGATCAAAGGAAGAATTCGATCCGAGGTTTGAGGAAGATCAATGATAAGTTTTGTTTGAAGTCTGAATTCGTTCGAAGAAAAGATGAAGCCTGTGGGAGTAGCTGAAGGGGGGGGGCAGTTTTAGGCACTGGAAAACACAGGTCAGCAGCTTAGGAAAGTGCTAAAATTTGGAGACAAATCTGGAAATCACTCACATCGAAATAATCTCTCTTGTTTGGGTGATGGACCCATGTGTTATTTCCTCATGGAATGAGAGGAATACTAAAAAAAAAGAAAAAGAATGTAATTTAACATAGCGATTGGGAACTCAGGTCTTGGTCTCAGAGTTTGTTGTCAGTTACTGATCTTGAAATTTCTGTCACTTTGGGCAAGATACTCAACATGTATTAGCCTCGGTGGGAGCTTTGGTAAGTGGAAATAATACTTATTTTAGAGAGTTTCGGTTGAGGATTAAATGGCTATTTCATGTAAAGTGCTGAGCGGATGCCTGGCTTTCACTATGCCCTCAACTGTGCCTTAATATTATTATTAATATTATCATTATTACTGTATATATAAAAATTGGCAGGCTTGCCTTTCAGCAACTGTTGGTTTCTTAAACAACTATCAATAACAGTCTTCTCCATTGTATACATAGGATACCTGATAAAAACATAAGGGCGATTTTTAATGGCTTTTTAAAAAAAAATCACTAGTGTCAGGAAAAAGCACCTGGGGAATGTTAGCATATTCACTGTCTACAGGAAATTCAATTCAATGAAAAAAGGAAATCCAACATCAGTCTGGAACAACTGTCAGTCTCAAAAATTGATTTTTGTGAGTGTGGAGTGATAATCTTTTACCCAAGTTTCTCAGGGCGAGGGCTTTACATGGGGGCTGTCTGATAGTTAAGTCTGTTTTAAAAGATATTTCTGTAAACATGCTAAAGTGCTTCCTGTCTCAGACGAGTTCTCGCTGAGTGACATGGCATTGTACAGTGTTTGTGCCTGGAGCTTAACATGCAGGAAGCTATAGATCATTCTTAATGAATAAATCATGTGTGTCCTGCTGTCCATTCTGCTCACGCCTTTGCAGAAGCTGAGACCAGCGCTGTGGTAAACTCTCCAGAATTAGGACCTCCTAGGCCAGCTATTTAGTACCTCGATACAGCAGTCACAGCTGTTCCTGTCTATATTTCCTTCTTTCCTTTAAAGCCCTGAAGTACGACTTAGAAAACATTAGCTACTAGAATGTATCTGGGGTTTTTTTCTACCAGTTTTTTTCATGTGAAGCAATAAAGCGTCCATAAAAGCAGATCATTTTTGAATAATAAAGCTAGTCTTGTTATTCGAGGCATTGAGTTCTCAAATTATTTATTAAATTTGGGTTGAATGCCTTATAGTTAAAACTTCATTACTTGCCTTAACGATCTTGTAGGAGTGTCTACGATATTAGTAGGAAAAGGAGAAGTGAGCTGAGAACCACAAAAAAAAGTAAAAGGGAAAAAATTTAGGTGCTTTATCTTTTCAAAAAACATCTAACTGACCATTCCATTTTGGAGGGAAAATAGATTATTATTAGGAATGTACAAATCAGATACACGAACAGCAGCTTATATTTGTTTTATATATATTTATATGAATTCTATACACAGTTTTACATAAGCAGCTAAGAATCATCTCCATTTAAAGTCAGGGATATAAAATAATAACTAAACAAAATTGCTATCTTTTCATTTTAAAATAACTTTGAATGTCTACTCTTATTTTCTTCAAGTCTTATGTTTATTCAGTGTTTGTTTAGTTCCTAATTACACCAGAACATTCTTCATTTAGCAAGTATCTATGCACTTTTGAGAACCTGGGTTTTAATACAGATTTTTTATATACAGAAATGTCCATTTAATGAACATATCTGTGAAGCAAGCACTATACTTTCTAGAGTGCATTTGGCCCATAATTATGTAATCTCTAGCCCAAGGAAACTTATTAAACTAGATAACAAAGTTAAGTGAATACATCTTTACAATCTAGTGGGACAGTAACTATGATGAAGGTATTTGCAGGGTACTCTGTGAACACAGAATAGATGCAGCTGAACCACACAGACTGGCAAGGAGAATTCAGGTAGGAAAGTAATGGGATATAGAGTGTTAGGGTTCTCATCACAAATGGATCAGTTAAATCAAAGCACTTCAGTTTTTCCTAGAAAGTTAAAGGAGGCAGTAAAGGTTACTGAATACCTCACATGAGAGATAGGGGGGCAGAAAAATCAGGGAGGCATTAACAGTCAAAAGATTATAAAAGATCCAAAACAAATGGTACAATCTGTTAGGTACCCTGAACCTGAGTGGGTTTGCAAAATAAAGTTTATAATATTTTCCTTTACACGTTTCAGTGTGTTTGAACTGTTTAACGATAAAATAGAGCAGATTAAAGAGAAACCACTATTGTCTTTATCAACTGCTTAAGGGTTGATTTTTTTAAAACTTTATTTTACTAGTAATAACAGTTTACAGCTAAATTAGATAATTTTGCCTGGCAGTGAAACCTATCTTATCCAATCTATTATTTTACTGTTATATAAAATAGGTCCCACTGAGGGTTGTCTAACTGTAAAATTATAGCCCTTGAGAACAAATAACTAAATCTGATTATACTAAATTTAAATCACACTTTGTGTGCATAACCTTTTGCCAGTGGCCTACCCTCTTCAGTCAACTGTTCTAAATCTATCTTTAGCCCATCAACTTGTTTTTTCCTGCCACATAAGACAAGGGAAACTGTTTACATGTAGATGACTTATTGACAATTATTTTAATACCTCCTAGAAAATATTCTCTGTGGATGTTCGATGTCTTTATCCGAATCAAGCTTCCATCAACTTAATAACTCAAGTCCTAAGCTGGGAGGACATGTTATATTGTGAACGCACTTTCATATAAATGTTATCCTCACCATAAAAATAACTCTTGGAAAGTTCTTGTTCCAGAAGGCAAAAGATAATGAGCCCATGTGGAATATGTATGTTTATTTACTTGTGCAATGGGTTATTAAGGTGAATCAGTTGAGGAATGTAACGTCGATTTTTAACACAACGAGGTTGCTATACTTATCTCGTTTGTCACACCCAGTGATCCCATTATATTCTTTAAAAGTATGGACACTTGAGTTTTAATAGTTTTCAGAAAGCTTTATACTATTTTGATATCTCTGATTCTGATTCTCAGGTAACAGTCTTCCTTTTTAAAAGACAAATAGAGCAGAAATGTGAAAATATTATTTAGGCATTCACTGAAGAATTCAGATCTCTTGACTTTTCATTTAATATATGCTCTCTAAAATTGGCCTCTTCTGCTTACCCCCCTTCATTCTTCCCTTCCTTCTCCTGCCGATCTTCCTGCTATTTCTTATGATCCATAAATGAGTGATACCATATGATAATTGTCTTTCTCTGTTTGACTTATTTCACTTAGCGTAATCTCCAGAAGGGGGAATGAACCACGAGAGACTATGGACTCTGGGAAACAAACTGAGGGCTTCAGAAGGGAGGGGGGTGGGGGACTGGGAAAGACCAGTGATGGGTATTTAGGAGGGCACATATTGCATGGTGCACTGGGTGTTATACCAAATAATGAATCATGGAACACTACATCAAAAACTAAGGATATACTGTATGGTGACCAACATAACATAATAAAAAATTATTATAAAAAATAAATAAAATAAAATAAAATTGGCCTCTTATTTGGGCAAATTTTAACAAGTTTTAAAACATTAGGCAAGACCTCCTCTTCACTGGAGAAAAGAATATTTTGAAATTTAATGGCAACAGGTTTAATAGAAAAATCCTATTGAACCCCTGAAAGCTGATGTGCTATTCTATTCACAAAGACTCATTCCTAGAAAAAATAATTTTAATCATACGGGTCTATGTTTAAGGGAAGTGCAAATACCTCAATATAAAACATATTAGCATAACATCCTATCACTGTGCAGAAAAGCAACTTCAATCCACAAATTCATGAACAACAACAACAAAAAAATCAAGTGGTCTCCCCTTGTAGAAATAGCTATTTGAGGTAGGGTTTTCAGGATGGCAAAAACTGAAAACTTGAGCCAGATGTTTTAATAATCTAGACTGATTTGGGGTCTTTGTAGTGAAACAAAACTCAGGTAAATTTTTCATGACTCAAGGTTTCATTACAAACTTTGCTGCATCCAATTACTGACAGCTGTTACTCCATCACACATCATGTTATAAATTCATACCTTCTGTTCCACAATCAAAATCAGTACCACAGGAGAGGAAATGAAAGAGAATCTACCTTACACCTAGATCCTTTTCAACCAGGGCCTTGTGGCATTATATGAATATTATTTTCCCATCAAGTGAAAGTGATATTCAGTAAGTTAATGCTCATGAGAGAAGCCATAATTTGGACGTTATTTATTATTGTAAAGTCTTGGAAATGGTGAATGATGCTTTTGCCAGTGCCACGTAGAAATTAATTTCATTTCTCCTTTAAAATTGCAAATAATGTGAAAAACAATTATATATGGATGGTATCTATCCACACATATATGTATATGTACACACTCTGAAGAGAAAGTAATAGTCCACTCACCTGAGACAGACAATTCAGCAAGAGAGCAAAACAGTTAAATAAGGTAGTTACAGAAACAGAGGTAGGCAGTAAACTTCTCCTACTTGTTACTTTCTTCTAGAGTCGAGTGTTTTTTTAGAGTCCTAAGGATTCTACGGTTGTTCTTAAAATACCATCATGGGGATGAGGCTAAGCACTGAAAGTACCTATTTACATATTAAGATTCCTTGTAATACATTTGGCTTTGTTACTAAACATACTTGTAGTTTTGGAGAATTTGATGTGGAAATTTAATTGCCTTTGCAGCATCAAAAACCCACTGGCTGTGGTCCACCTTGAGGTGTTAATGCACAGAGGACACACAATGTTCTGTGCTGAGAGTAGAAGCAATAATCATGCTAAACAATGCACACTCAAATAAATCATTGTATTATAAAGTGAATTATCTGGCAGTTTTATGCTTTTCTAGGCTTATCTTGGTGTCAAAGCATAGACTAGAGGCCTTCTTGACATCCAAACAAACCCTCTGCTATAATCCTAGGTAATATAACATAGGAGTAGTGAATATCAAGAAGTACAAGGAAGTCATTCCACAGATTCCAAACTATGGGATAAGTATTACCCCAGGGAGTCTTCAACACTCTAAGAGAGAACATTGCCCCTTGATGAAATGTGTCCTTGCTGGAGCCAGATAGAATCTGCTGTCTGCAACCCTCAGTTTTAAGGAAAGAGCTATTGTAATAAAGAGGGCCATACTGTTTTCAAATAACTGAAAACAGCTTTTCTTCGCTTCAGTCCAGGGATGTTGTCAAAGAAATAAGCTTCTCACGGGACCAGCGATGACACTGCCTTGTGAGCTGGAGTTTTATACTGCTGTTTGTGTTATTAGTGAAAGTCTACATGTGGGACTCATCTTTCTCCTTGTCTGTCTACCCGCTTAAAACTCTGACAATGTCCTCCAGCAGGGATGGGAGCTCTTTAGGTAACCACAAGTCTGATAGCTGATATTGTGACCAAACCAATGACGACGTCGGACAGATATCCCAGCCCTTTCGAAACTCTGAAGTTCTAAGCAGAAAGCTAAATACAGGCATGAATTGCTTCTTTATGTACTGTGTTGAGGTTTACCAGAACATCACTCTGGGTAAATCAAACTTTAAAACATTTTGTTCCTGCTGCTTCAAACAATCTTTTTTTTTTTTAAATCATATCAGTGTTATAGATATGAGTGACTTTGTCTGGCTTAGAACAAAATAATTTTCTTGGGATGAAGTTAAGCCGTGTCTATTTTTGTGATAGGTAATTTTCCCCAATTCATCTAAGAAAATATTAGCTATGTGATCTATGCCCTTTCTTGAGGAAACACTTCCCAGTAAATCCATAGCCATGCAAGTAGAAATAGGGGACCTCTTAAGAAATCAGATTTCAGGTATAATCCATAATTATCTGATCATAATTGTGTGAAACAACCAAATACCATCAAAGGGCGAATAGACAATGTTTGGAATAAGGGATCATTTGAATATGGGCATGATAAGCAATCTTGTATGACAGGGCTTATTTGTAAAAGGTAAATGACTTTCAGACGAGTTTTTTTTTTTTTTTAAAGATTTTATTTATTTATTTGACAGAGATAGAGACAGCCAGTGAGAGAGGGAACACAAGCAGGGGGAGTGGGAGAGGAAGAAGCAGGCTCACAGCAGAGGAGCCTGACGTGGGGGCTCGATCCCATAACGCCGGGATCACGCCCTGAGCCGAAGGCAGACGCTCAACCGCTGTGCCACCCAGGCACCCCTGGACGAGTTTTTTTGATACTTGGCTCCTACTATGTAGCAAAATTACATGCGAAATTGTTTAAAGTTCAGTTATTATGGGCCCCACCCCAGGCTTACAGAATCAGAAATCTTTTGAGTTTTAAAATACTACTCCAGTGATTTTGATGTACAGCCAAATTTGGGGATCCAATGACCAAACACCAAATGTGGAAGCTAATCTTATTTCCTTCAAAACTAGGTGAATTAAGGGGCGCCTGGGTGGCACAGCGGTTAAGCGTCTGCCTTCGGCTCAGGGCGTGATCCCGGCGTTGTGGGATCGAGCCCCACATCGGGCTCCTCTGCTGTGGGCCTGCTTCTTCAACTCTCCCGCTCCCCTGCCTGTGTTCCCTCTCTCGCTGGCTGTCTCTATCTCTGTCGAATAAATAAATAAAATCTTTAAAAAAAAAAAAAACTAGGTGAATTAAAAACAATTCTCATCACAATCCTGGAAAGCATTTCCTAAGAGAATTGCAGACATGCCTGTGCCAAACACATTTTGTACTAGAGCAGTTGTACCTCCTGTGTTTCTGGCATGTATAGGGACTTAAATTAGAACAATTAGGAGAATAATTGCATTTTGGATTTAAAACATGAATTTTTATCAACCACAGAAAAATAAAAATGTATCATCAATAAGTATAGCAGTTCAAATAACACTAATAAGCATTGACATTTATGGAATGTTTACTTTCTGTCAATAATACACTCAAAGAACATCAAGGGTCAGAGTTGGCCGCAAAGGAGATCCAGAAAAATAGCAAAAAGGAATCTGGATTAGTCCAAATAAAAACTATTACATTAGCTATTCCTGGTTGCACACTTCATTTTTTTAAGTTTATTAGTGAAATGTTGTTTAACAATAGAACTATGCTGCAGGATTCCGATATACCATTTTAGTTTCTGTGTGTGTGTGTGTTTTTTAATAGTTCCTGTATATTTACATTAGTTCTAAGTATGGTGTACTCATGCTTGATTAGCTGAGCACCCTTATAAATTACCAAGAACTCTAACAGGTCATTATTAAAGAGAATTATCTAACTATAGTGAACTTCTCTGACATTTAAATCATATATAGATAACCAGATATATAAAATCAGATAAGCATGTTCTTATAAAATGGTTTCTGAACAGTGTGCATTATCAATCAGTGTGCTGCATTTTATATAAATAAAGGTACCTTAGTGTTTCCCCAGGAGCAGTTGGATTTCCAGCTGTTCCCTTCTATCCCTCAGAAATCTCAAGCATTTTGAAATGGTTCTTGTTTCCTCTCATGCATACTTCCAATAGGATTACTAACAACCACAGCCCATATGTCTCATGTTTAGAAAGTACAGGTAGATGCATTTATCATTATATCATTATTTTCATAATACTGCAAATAAATAAGGAATGACAAAGAGGATGATGACAATGTTGAGGATAACAATGATGATGATTGCCAAAAGGACAGGGAGAGAGGGAGGAAGAAGAAAAGGGTGATGAGGGAGAAGAGAATCAAAACTTTAACATTTTTATTTATTGATTGGTTATTATGACCTAGGTTCAAAGCCAAGCATTTTATATAATATATCAAGTAGGCCCTGCAGATTCCCATTGCCATATGCAGAATTGTTTATATAATTTGCTCTAATCATAAACAACAACAAAAAGAATGCTACATGTCAAACCCAGATATTCCCGACTCTCCAGAGTAAGTTATGAGAACTACATGCTCTTGGAAAAATTGATGAATAGAAGCAGAAAGTCTAGTTTGAAAAATCATATAGCAATAAATTCAGGAATGGAATTCTAGATATTTGCAAAAATGTTCTTCTTCCATGACATTCAATGACAAAGTAAACTGATAGCAATACTTGATAAATACTTATTTAACTACATTTTCAGAAGAGGTGTGTGTCTACTTGATTGAAATTTTTATTCCATGAACAAAAAGATACTGTATTTTGTTTTTTCATCATATAATATCAGGAACAAAAATATTGTATTTAATGTGTTTTCATCATGTGGTGTTAAAAGTGTTAACACTAAAAACAAGACTATCGAGACCAAGATCTTACAAGTTGTGTCAAAAAGCATTACAATTCAAAATTAAGAATGTGAATATTATCAATATTACAGCCTACTGAGTGATGATCTTAATTTAAAAAAAAGCACTGGTATTTAAATTTCTAAAATACCATAGAGGAAGTCATTACGAAGTTTCATGTTTATTTATATCTGAAAAGTTAGATATACTTATTAGGTATGCATTTAACATATATTTAAAAAAAAAGAGATCCAGATCCTTTTAAGAAATCTATTTTTCCAAAGAACACCTCTTTAAGACAGAGATGTTTTCTCCCCCAACATCCCTTCAAATAATTCTAGTATGGTATCATTAAAAAGTAAATGAATTGGGGCACCTGGATGGCTCAGTCGGCTAAGTGTCTACCTTCAGCTCAGGACATGATCCCAGGGTCCTGTGATCAAGGCCCGCATTGGCCTCCCTGCTTAGTGGGGAGCCTGCTTCTCCTCCCTCTGCTGTTCCCTCAGCTTGTGCTTTCTCTCACTCTCTTTCTCCCACTCTCAGTCAAATAAATAAATAAATTCGTAAAAAAATGGGTTTTATGTTCAAACTTTTTTTATTTCTTGGCTTCCATTTAAAAAAATCCCAATTATATTGTCCTTCCCTTAGAGTCCACAGATACACATTTTGGATGTGCTGCCTGGAGATGATGCAAATGCCATCAAGTCTCCTAACCTGGGTTTTATTTCTTTCAGGATGAGAAATAGAAGTACATAATTTGGCAGAGAGCAACGTGATTATCCTGTTGCCTAAGAGGCAAATGTTTTAGTGATGTGCAAAATAAAAAATCATTACAAATTCCAAGTGATATGTGATGCTGCTCTAAATGTGGGAGGTAAGAATGTCTGGGGAAAAGGAATTGTTTGTGGAGGATGGGTGGGTCTGAATGAGGGGGACTTTGTTCCAGAAACTAAGGTGGACAGATGGAGTTTGGGCTTGGAGCATGACTTAGATTGGAATGTGCATCCAGAAAAACCCACTGCCCCTCTATTTTTTCATTTTCTTGATTCACCCCCTAACTTTGTTTTCTGTGTGCCTTTTTTTGTATGTGTTTCACTCCTGACCTTTTCTTTGAACCATTTTTTTAAACAATTATGCCTTTACATATCTCGATTACTTTTTCAAAATACAAGCACAAACAGAAGTGCCTCTTATTTATACATATAGAAGTGGTATTAAACTATGAAAGATCCAAGTGGCAGAATACTGCAGCCTGGACCAGCTGGAGAGCTTAATCTTGTTGTAGGTTTTATTCAAAGTCGGTGGATTTTAGGGTCAACTTTGATAAATGAGTCTATTCTGAACAATATATCCAAAGTGGTATATGTAACCTCTCAAATCCCAAGAGACATATCTAGCATGTAGTATTTTTTTCACCTTATAGTAACTAATCTACACACTAGAACTATTAGAACACTGGCATCCTTACAGAGGCATCAGTTTCCAGGATTTATCTCCCTATTCATAAATATAACTTACAAAGTCATCCTTGACAACCGGTAATTCTGAATCGTCAAGTCCTACTGGAATGATATTACTGCTTATAGTGTTTGAAAGATCCATAAATGCATAATATGTCCTGGGATCTGTGTTGATTTGCAACTGGAGTAAACAGCTGATTAAGTTTATAATATCTGTCTGGCATATGCTAAGAATAATCATCACCTGTACTAGCCAATAGTCTATTTAAATGAGAGTGTAATAGGAACCCTAACCCTTGCTTCTTTTAAAATTTTAATGATGTTATTAATCATTGATTCCCCCAAGAATATCATATTGCTTTTAGCTTACAATTTTGAAAGGTAGGGTAAATTCCAGGAACTTTCAGTGGTCAAAATTGCTCTCATCAAATGAATTGGAAAGGCAAGATGGGGACTGTGCCAGTTATTAAAATATCTATTTTAGAGAAGTTTTTGTTTATGACCAATATGTGTGGCTAATACACCATTAATAGGACTGGATTTATCCTCCTAGCTAAGAGAAACAATTGAACAAAATAAATAAAACAATGCGTTTCAAGATATTTGGCATGAGGCAACTGAAAATAGAGACTTTTGAGATAGAGAAAACAAATGAGTGAACCCTAAAATGGCCTAAGTTTACTTATTTGAGGGAACTTCCAGGTTACAGAGTGAGGAGGAGAAACCCAGGTAGAGCTAGGCAGACTTCCTGAGTTGAGAAGACAGATCTAACAGTCCAGGGAAAACAAGGTAGCTAGATTTCATTAGAGTATTGGAAAACTGCACAGAGAGAGAATTCTAGAGATCTGTAGAGGGATCCCTCAAGTGTTTATCAGAGTTCTGATCATTGCAAGCATGTGAAAAACTACCTGAGGCTTGGAAATGAACCACCTAGAAGGATTAGAATACAGTAACTTGAGCTTACCCAGGGCTCGGAATAAACTCTACTTCCATCAGCCAGATTGGAAACCCTCGTAATTCACTGAACATTTGGTAGTGTATTCAGAGAAATCTTGTCTCAGTGCTGGGGAATAATTAGCTATAGACTGAGCTCTGCTCCAGACCTTACCAAATCTTAAATATAAGTCTCTAAAGTCTCAAACTAGGTCTTAGTATCATAAATGTGTCCAAGAACAAAGATTAAGAATATAGGATTACAAAAATATCCAACACCCAACAAGGTAAAATTAACAATGCCTGATGTCCAATAAAAAATTATCAGGCATGCAAACAGGCAGGAAAATGCAATCCATAATGAGGAGAAAATGAAATCAATTGAAACTGACCCAGATGTTAGAATTGGCAGACAAGAACATTAAAACAGTTATTACAACTGTATTCCATATGTTCAAAAAAGCTAGAGGAAAAAATGAATATGTAAGTAGTGACAGAAAAGACATAAAAATATAGCCAAGCTTCTAGAGGTGAAAACTACAGTGTCTGGGATGAAAAATGCATTGGATATTATTCACAGCAACTATGCATTGCAGAAGAAATGATCAGTGAAATCAAAGACACAGCAACAAAAATTATGCAAAATGAAACACACAGGGAAAAATATATAACTTTGGGACAAATTAAAATATAATTGCAATTGGAAGCATGAAGTTTGGCTGAGATGGGGAAAGGGAAGTGGCAGGAAAGAATACCTGAAGAAATAATGACATAAAAATTTCCAGATTGATTAAACTATCCAAAAATTTTAACAGTTCCTAAAATCTCTACTAACTCCAAGCACATTGCAGAAATAGAGTCCAGCTAAGTGAAATGTTGAAGCATCAGTTACTAAATCATCTTAGCGTCATTAGTTAATGATTTGAACACTGAGTTCTTCAGATACTAAACTTTATCCTAATAGTTTCTAAGGAGCAGTTAAAAGCCTTACAATAAGTAGATAGTAATGTTAAGATTAGAATTAACATTTTGGGGACACAATTATACCTGTAAAAATGTCATCAGTCTTTATTACAAGTAGAATATTTGATTTAGAATGTTTCAGAACAGGTGCTGAAAATGTAATTTCAAAAATAAAGGCAAATTATAATTAAACTGGACCAAAGCAGTGATAAAGAGAAAATCTTAAATGTAGACAGAGGGAAAAACTCATTATGTTTAGAAGAACAAAGATAGTTTGCTGGAAACAATGCAAATAATAAAACAGTTGGGAAGAGAAGATGGCAGTGGAATGGCAGAGGACCCCAGGTTATCTTGTCCCACAAATACAACTTGACAACTACCAAATCATCCTAAATACCCCAAAAATCTATCTGAAGACCGGCAGAACAAACTTGCAACTAAAGGTAGGGAAGAGGCCACATGGAAGAACGTAGGAAGTGCAGAGATGCAGTTTGGGAGAGAAATAGATCATAGCCTCTCTGGTAGCAAGGGAGCCACAGTCACAGAGGAGGGTGAGAGACAGACTAGTACACAGGTGAGCTCATGGAGAAAACAAATACTCATAGCAATTGGCTTGGAAAGTGAGAGAGGGTCCAAATTTTGTGAGTTCTTGCAAGCAGCAGGGCTTAAAGCCTGGAGTTTTAACAGATCAGCAAACTTGGCTCTGGGAGAACTCAGAGGACATTGGGGCTGCTCTTGGAGAAAAAGCACAGCAAACAGCATGCAGATATACAGTGTGGAAAGAGTGAGCTGAAGAGCACTGGGGCACACAGTGGGGAGGTCAGTTGATAACTATAGAGCACGTCCCAGAAAGGCAGAGCTCATAGAGAGACCCCTCCAGGAACAAAGGAAATGGCACCAGCATCATTTCTCTCCTGCACCCCTCAGCACAAGCACAGAGCCACCTGCAAGGACCAGGGCAGCACTGACACTCACTACCTAACCTGCTTATATGCCCCCCCCCACACTGTGCTCCAGGAGAACCACCCTTCCCAGTCATATTTGCTTCAGCCCCAGCACAGTGGGCCCCCTCCCCTGGAAGACTGGCCCAAACCACTGCCAACACTGCATCTCCCCACATGGGAGTTTTGTAAGACCTCAGTTCCAGTGACAGGTCTCATTTCACAAGCAGATCCAGAGTACACCCAGTTAAAACTTGTCATATTCAGCTCAGAGACTAAACACTCCCCACAATAGGCAAAGAGCCTCTGCAGACGACTGGCCTGAAGGATAAAGGAGCCAGGACAAAACAGTGAAGCACATGAAACACACATTGGAGACACTCCCAGAAGTGCCAGGCCCTGAGGAACAGGGGACGCTACATGGCAGAGCACAACAGGACCTCTTGATCATAAAGCCGTTATCCTAAAGAATGGGAGATGTAGCTGACTTTCTTAACACAAAAAAACAGGCACAGAGACTTAGACAAAATGAGAAGACAGAGGAATTTTTCCTGAATGAAAGAGCAAGACAAGACCACAGCCAGAGATATAAGCAAAACAGATATAAGTAACATGACTGATGGAGAATTTAAAGCAATGATCATAAGGATACTCACTAGATTTGAGAAAAGAGTGGAGGACATCAGTGAGACCATTAACACAGATATAAGGAATTAGATGGCAGAGATAAAGCTCTCAATATACAAAATGAGAAACATGCTTGATGTAATGAACAGCAGGGTGGAAGAAGAAGAAGAATGAATTGGAAGAGTAATAGAAAGTAATCAAACTGAACAAAACAGAAAAAAGGATTTTGCAAACAAGAATGGACTTAGGGAACTCAGTGACTCCATCAAACATAATAACATTCATATTATAGGAGAAGAGGGGGTAGAGGATTCATTTGAAGAGATAATATCTGAAAACTTTCATAATCTGAGGGAGAAAACAGATATGCAGATCTAGGAGGCACAGAGAACCCCCAACAAAATCAACAAAAGTAGATGCACACCAAGACATGTTGTAATTAAAATAGTGAAATATAGTGATAAAGAAAAAATACTAAAAGCAGCAAGACAAAAAGAAGAGAGTTACATACAAAGGAAACCCCATAAATCTATCAGCAGATTTTTCAGCAGAAACTTTCCAAGCCAGAAAGGAGTGGCATGATATATTCAAAATGCTGAAGGGGAAAAACCTGCAGCCACAAATACTCTATCCAGCAAGTCTATCATTCAGAATAGAAGGAGAGAGAAAGAGTTTCCCAGACAGACAAAAACTAAAGGAGTTCATGACCACTAAAACAGCCCTATAAGAAATATTGAAGGGGACTCTTTGAGTAGAAAGGAAAGATCAAAAATAAGAGTATGAAGCTAGGACACACAAAAGCAATAAAGGTGAATATTTCTATAAAAAAATCCATCAAGCAACTCATAAAATAAAAGGATGTAAAATATGACACCAAATACCTAAAATGTGGTAAAGAGAGGAGCAAAGAATGGGCTTAAAGTTAAATGACCATCAACCTAATATAGACTGCTTTATGCAGAAGATATTATACACAAACTTAATGGTAACCGCAAAACAATAAAATAGTTGAATAATATCTTTAAGGAAATGGGAAAAAAAAAAACCCAGAAAGCCTCTCAGCCTAGAAACTATATACCTAGAAAAATACTTTTAATAATAACGCCAAAATAAAGACAACAAAGGCAAAAAGATGTTTAAAAACTTTGTCACCAGCAGGCCTGAATTACAAGAAATGTTAAAGAAGTTTTTTTAAGAAAATAAGAAATTTTCTTCTTAAGTTCATTTTAAAGATATTGAATGATTAAACGAAACATGGTAACACTGTATTGTGAAGATTATGAAAAATACAGAAGTAAGCATATACAACCATAGTGTAAGGGCCAGGAGGGGAAAAAATGGAATAAAATTGTTGCAGTTTTTTTATAACATATATGAAGTATTGTATGAAGTCAGATGGTAAAGTCAAAGTCATATAAAATAAACTGTAACAGAACCACTAAAGTAACACAACTGTTACAATATATAGAAGAAATAAAATTAACCATGAAAAAAATTAAACTAAAAGAAAGCAGTACAAAAAAGGGGAAGTGGTTAAAAAAGCTAAAGAGGAGGAAAAAAGGAACAAGGAACAGATAGGACAAACAAAATAAACAAGAAATTTTTAGATTTAAATTTAACCATTTAAGCATTATGTTAAATGTAAATGGGATAAAAATAACATATATTGCCAGATTGGATAAAGAAGCAAGACCCAATTATATATGCCTATGAAAATCTGTGTTAAATAATAAGATACACACATGTCAATACTAAAGGGATTAAAAATTACATCTCATGCTAATATTAATCAAAAGAAAGCTGGAGTGGCTATGTTGATATCAAACATAGTACATTTCAGACTGAAGAATATTACCAGGGATTAAAGAAATTAAAGAATATTACCAGGGATTAAAGAAATTTCAGAGTGATAATGGGATGACCTAACACACCTAAATGTTTATGTAACTAGTTATAGAGCTTCAAAATATATGATACTAAAATTGAAGAATGTCCAGGAGAAATGGAAAAATCTACAACTATAGTCAGAGATTTTAATATCTGCATCTTGATAAGAGAAAAGTAGATGGAAAATCAGTAATCATATATAGGACTTGAGCAACCGTATTAAACCTACTAACTTAAATGACAAAATAGAACATTCTATCCAAAAGCAGGAAAACACACATTCTACTTATATTCTCATAGAAAATTTACAAAATAACCTATATCCTGAGCTGTAAAACAAGTTTCGACAGATTTAAAGGGATCCAAGTTAGATATTCTCTGAACAAAATGAAATCAGGAATCATTAACAAAAATTTCTGGAAAATATCAGATATTTGGAAACTATATAGCATACTTGTAAATAACTCATGTCTCAAATCTATTTTAAACTAAATAGTTTTAAAAAACATCAAAATTTATGGGATATTGCATATTCAGCACTTAAAGGACAATATGTGACACTAAATGCTTGTATTATTTGAAAAAAATTGTCTCAAGTTGATGATCACAACTTCTACCTTAAGAGTGTAGAAAACAAAGCACAAGTGACACCTAATGGAAGCAAGGGAAAGGAAATAATAGACACCAGAGCAAAAAATCAATAGAATAGGAAACAATTTTAAAACAGAAAATATGAAACTAACAGTTCTTTGTAAAAATTTTAAAAATAAAAAAAAATAAATTTCTAGCCAGAGTAGTCAGAAAAAAAGATAGAAGAAACAAAGTACTCATATCAGAAATGAGATAAATAATATTACTAGAGATTCCATGAATATCCAAAAGATAATCAGGGATATTATAAACAACTTTATGCAAAGAAATATAACAAAAACAATGAAGTGAATAAAATCTTGAAAACAAGAAGAAATATATTGCTTGTATAGCCCTATGTCTATTAAAGAAATTTAATTTGTAGTTAAGACATTCCAATAAAGAAAACTCCTGAATTGAATGCCTTTACAGATGAATTAAAACAAAAAATTGAAGAAGATATAATTCTAATTCTATACACAATTTTCCAGAAAACTGAAGAGAAAGAAATACTTTCCAACTCATTACATGAGGCTAGCATTACACTGCTATCAAAACCAAAGATGGCAAGAACACAAAATGCTGACTAATGTACCTTATAAACATGATACAAAAATTCCTAACAAAATTTTAGCGAACAAATCCATAAATACATAAAGTGTAGCTTATGCCAAGAATCCATAAATAATTTACCATTCAATAATCAGATAATATTATTCGCTATATTAGCAAACTAAAAACTGAGACTTTCGGTGTACAGACAATTTCCTCTAGGTTTGGAATTCTACTTTCCTCCCATAGAAGGTTGGAGTTGGATTCTAGTTATATGTCTGGAAGTAATGAGGGGTGGTAAGAATGGGACACTAGCAGAATTGCCTTGTCCTCATAGGGTAAATGCCTTAGACATTTATTACAGAGACCTCAAACAAGGCAAGAAGAAACTAGTTGCTTCCTCAGAGGAGAGAATCTCCATAGAACTGTTTTATATAACCTAATCTTGAGTTTATTTTAATTCTTAGTTTACTGCCCCCCCCACCTGTTTCCTAAGATCAACGGATATGTTTGCAAGTATGATTAATATTTTATTTTGCTAACTCATTTTGCTTCCTCAAGCTTCTGCTACAAGTGATAAAGACTTACTCAATGGGGTCTTGAAGAATTAGGGCTTTGATCTTTTTGTTCTCATTCTTTAGGCCCACAAACAGTTACAAAAAGGATAGCTGACACCACAATTCTAGAATTTCATAATCAACATTTTATTTAATAATAGCAGCTATTTAATCAAGACTTAAACTCCTGGGCACAGGAGAACACAGGTAATAACAAGGCACTATTTTGCCACTGCATGTCAGGGACTGTTAGAGAACTATTCTCTGATTGTGGTTGTTTTCTCACTGTGACCAGATTCATGCATATCAAATAACCCATCCTGGATCCATGTCTACTACCTTCAACCACTTCCAGGGCGAATATTCTTTTAGTTGTTTTTATAGTTAAAAAATGGAAATGTGCTGGCCAGCTTAAGAAAAATAGAATTCTTTAAAGAATATTAGAATTTAACATGATCAGTAGGATAATTAGAGGAAACAAAATTTGACATTAAACTTGTAGATGAATATCTAAAAATATGCTGTAAAATTTACCTCATAGGGAAACCTATTCTGGGCTTCCTCTCAAAATGAAATGGAAAAAAAAAATTCAACTTTACTACAATGATTGTCTCTTATTACTCCCAATACTGATGCCACCTCTGCATGAGAAATACAATCTTGCTACTACTACCATTCCTCAAGTCCAGAATTCAAAATTTCAGTTCTACTGAGTAGAACATGACTCACGATGTGTTGATTTTTTTTAAATAAAAGCAAGTTATACAAAGATGGTTGGTGTCTAAGAATATGTCATGTTTTCCCAATAGTTAGTTTCACTATTTCTCCATGTACAAGTAGGGTTTATTTATAATATTTATATTCCTAATTTAGTACATACACTGTAGGATATAGGATCATGACAAAAGTAGAGGATTGGTTATCACCTACAGATCCTGTAGTTTGAACTAGAGATAATATGTGATTGGACTCTGTGTCGCTTCACTTTTGACAGTGTGAGAAGATATTTTCAACTGTCTGAAACTTGAAAGAATTACATGTGAGTCTTTACAGTAAAATGACTATGAAAGCTAGAGGCATGCACCTATTGAGTAATCAAAAAGATGGGATCTATTCAGGATGTCTGTCATGTTTTGGCCACCTACTTCTGAACTACCGTCCTATTTAGGGAAAACTCTTTATTATGGGAGTTTTGGTGAATGGGGAGCAGATAATCTCTCACTCCCTGCAGCTAAGCTTTTAGACACATAATTTAGGCTAAGTCAATCATATATTCCCAGAGGGACTTTGAAATTTGAGAGTGCTGCAAAGAGAAGGAGATTTAGAATTTATTCACAGTGGCAGAGATGGAGTTGAGATTTTGTTGATCACAGCAGGGAATGTCATCATTGGGTTTTTACGAAGATTTAATAATTTGATGTATATAAACTGGCTTGAATAATTCACAGAGCATATCCTAGGTATGTGTTTATTATTAATAAGTGAGAGGTCATTTCAGACTTTGTCAAAATTGGACTTAAGAGCATTTTACTAGTCCAGGAATTCAGAATTAAAAATCACTCCTTGCTATAGTAGCTTTCAGGGTTTTATAATTTAGTTTGTATTTCCTTAGGGTGCGAAATAAATATTTTATTAAATTGGACATTTACACAAATCAAATGACTTAATATATAACCTCCAATCAGTATAACTCATTTACTCTTGTAAAAGTTACCATGTGATCACTTTTTGTGCTTTGGGAGTAGACTGGCAGAAAGGGATGCAGAACTAGCGCAACAGATAGACAACTTCGCTCCATTAATCCTCTTATTGGGAAGAAAAGGAGAACTAGTGTGTGGTATTGCCTAAGCACAAAGCCAAATGCAGTAAGTGGAAGGCTGGCTATCCAATGTAGCAGATCTGCTCATTTCACCATATCGAGCTTTTGTGCTAGATGGAGACAGTCCTGGAGTATTGAGTAATGTTTCAGAAAGTCCAGTATGTGCTGTTTGCATAGTATGTACCATCTACTGCTTTGCGTTTTGTTCTTAGAATTTCTGGAATTAGTGCTCTTGAGTACTGCCAAACTGCAGCCTCAGTGAAGATAAATATATTTTATTCTCTTTTTGGAAGTATGAGAATTATAAGTGTTGTTTGTTTTTACTTTTTCTTATATTTATGATAGAAAAAATAATATAATATAATTGGACAAATTCTAAAATGCACCTCAATTTTTATACTAATAGAGTCTTCATTTTATACAAAAAAGAAGCTGAAATCTAGCAATTCTAATGACTTGTCCAAGGTCATACATATAATAAATGGCAGAAGTGGATGAAATCTGTGTTTTGATGACACAGGTAATGTGCTTTTCACAGTAGTCACTCATTAAGCTTCTTCCTAACAGAGGACACTTATAGCTAATTAATGCTCATCACAAAAGAAGAGAATTTCAACAAGTCATCTGTTTTCCAATTCTACCTTTTGATTTAACTAGGAAGAACTATCATTTTACAGGAAAAAAAATAACACTATAGGCAAAGTTCATCAAGCCTCTATTCCTCCTCTTTGCCAATGTTAACACAGACATATCATGAAAATGATTATCTTAATTAGTGTCTTCTCATTGTTGCCACAGTCATGTGGTAAAGAGCCCATAGAGACTTGGACACTAAGATGAGTCCAGCTATAATGAGCACACCTAATTCATGATAATACAAATCATATCAACAGATCGGGAGCTATTGATTTCCAATAAAGCACAAACTAGAATAAGTATTTATATTTTCAAACATCATATGTTTCAAAAATTGTATAATGTGCTTTTTTTGTAAGTTATAACTATTAATTATTTTTTCAATAAAGTAGATCTCAAAAGCACTTGCCATAAAGGCAAGATTTATAAGGAAAATATTAAATATTACTACAAATTTGTATTTTATAGTTCTTCTCTCAAATAACACTTTTCAAAAAGCTGTTTTTATAAGTAAATCAAAAGGTAAATAAAAAAATATTTTCAGACAAATGAAAATTCAAACACAACGTATCAAAATTTATGAGATGCAACAAAGGAAGTTCAGAGAGAAAAGCTTATAGCTATTAACACATACATTAAGAAAAAAGACATCTCAATTTACTACCCAACATTACACCTCAAAATCTAGAAAATGAACAAATTAAGCCGAAAGTTAACAGAAGGAAGGAAATAGTAAAGACTAAAGCGGAAATAAATGGAACAGAGAATAGGAAAGATTAATGAAACTAAGAGTTGGTTCTTTGAAAAGATAAACAAAGTTGACAAACTTTTAGCCAGACAAACCAAGAAAAAAAGAGGCTGAATCAGAAAGAATTAGAAAATCTGAACAGACTAATGACAACTAAGGAGATTAAATCAATAATAAAAAACCTCTCACCAAAGAAAAACCCATGACTAGATGGTTTCTTAGATTAATTCTACCAAACATTTAAAGAAGAGTAAATGCTAATTCTCAAACTCTTACCAAAATGTGAAAAGGAAAAACAGTCCTAAACTCATTTTACAAGCCTAGCATTATCCTGATATCAAAGCCAAAGAGGGACACTCCAAAAAAAGAAAACTACAGGTCAATATCTCTAATGATTATAGATGAAAAAGTTCTCAATAAAATATTAGCTAACTGAATTCAATAGCACATTGGAAGGATCATACTTTATGACCAAGTGGAATTCATCCCTGTGATGATTCAACCCAAGAAAATCAATAAACATATCACATTAATAGAATGAAAGATAAAATCCACATAATCATCTTGATAGATTCAGAAAAAGCATTTGACAAATACAACATCTTTTCATGATAAAAATTTGCAACAAATTGGGTATAGAAAGAATGTACCTCAACATAATAAAGGTTGTATATGACAAACCCACAGTTGGTGTCATACTTAACACCGAAGGGTTAAAAGCTTTTCTTGTAAGATCAGGAACAAGACAAGGGTACCCACTCTTACCAATTTTATTCACTATAGTAATGGAAGTCCTAGCCAGAGCAAAGAAGCAAGAAAAAGAAATAAAAGACATCCATATTGGAAAGGAAAAAGTAAAATTGTCTATTTTCAGATGACATGATTTTATATATGGAAAGTCCTAGGCTCCACCAAAAATTTAGAACTAATTAAGAATATCCAGTAAAGTTGTGGGATATAAAATCGATATTCAGAAATCAGTTGCATTTCTATACATAACAACCAAATATCTAAAAAAGAAATTAAGGGAATCATAGTAGACTTCTTTCTGCTTGCATTCTTCAGCTTTCTCTGCTGCTTCACCATGCATAGCTCTACGTTCAGGTCACCTTCAGTGACACCTTTTCACTAGCTTTCCAGACTAAGTCTCAATGCTATTTAAAATGTTAATGCATCTTTTACTCCCCCTTTCTGATATCGGTAACACTTGTATTAATTGCTCGGTGTGTATCTTCATATTAGACTGTTCAGGAACTATTCTGTCACACTCACTGCTGTGTGCCCAGATCTGTCACATAGTAGAGATCAATGATTAATTGTTGCTGATTTAAAATCTTCACTATTTCAAACTTGGGTGACTGGGAATATGAAATAATTATTGACAGAAATAAGAATCTAAAAGGAAAAGCCAATTATTCCAGGAAATAAGATAAATGTATGTTTTCATCCTCAATTTTAATTTAGATAAGACTTCTAGATATAGTCATTTAGAGGAACTATAAGCCTGAAACTCAAAAAAAGTAGAAAAGGAAACAAAATGAATACAAAACTTAAAATACGAGTAGTCTTATATTGGTAAGGAGATAAAAAAGAAAACATGTGGCAGAGAACACAAAATTGGCTAAGCATGAGCATCCACTACGAGAATCTAATCATTAAGGCTATGAGAATTGTTATGATTGCTCAGGAAAAATACAGGGATAAAGCCAAGGACTGAACTTTGAAGAATGGCTAAATTTTGGCAATAGAATGAACAATAATAGCACATAAAGGATAGAGAGAAAGAAGAAGGAAGCAATGTTTGTATGAAGTTACAGAAACCAGAGAAGGGAGTGCATGAGCCAGAACAAGAGCTACAAAAGAGTCTGAGGCTGGAGACTGAGGAAATGTTGGTGTTCAGTACGTAGGAGTAGGAGTTCAACAGTGCTTTTTGAGGAGCAGTTTAAGTAGGGAAGGGGAGTTACACTGAAGAGTTTTAAGAACTATTTGGAAAAGACAAAATGGGAGGTAGGGTATGAATTTTTTTCAAGGATTCTGGTCAAAAGTTTGAAAAATGAGGGGCACCTGGGTGGCTCAGTCTGTTAAGAGTCTGCCTTCAGCTCAAGTCATGATCCCAGGGTCCTGGGATCGAGCCCTGCATCGGGCTCCCTGCTTAGCGGAGAGCCTGCTTCTCCCTCTTCCCCTGCTGCTCCCCGTGCTTGTGCTCTCTCACTCTCTGTCAAATAAATAAAATCTTTTTAAAAAAGCTTGAAAAGGGGGGTTTTAGCTGAAAAGGAAAAGAAAGATTTGACCATGTATAAGGTAGAAAGAAATATCCAATGAACTGGGTTGAGTTGGAGAATTAAGAAAGAAAAGAGATTAATTGAGGCAGAAACTTACTAGACAAGGCACAGAAATTATTATTTACCTATCATCATCATCATCATTATCATTGCCATCTTTATTAGAAAAGACTCAAGAATGCAGGTTAAGAGCTTCAGCTTTTTAAATAATAATAGCCATAATTTGTTAAATGTTTACAGTCTGCCAAAAATCTGTTAATTACCCTTTTTTACCCTATAAGGTAGAAAATTGCACATCCATTTTGGAGATGATGACATTGAGGCTGTGAAGCTGGAAAACTTGTCAGGATCACGCCATGTCAACAAAGAGTATTTAACTTTGACTCCAAACCTAAACCACTCCACCCAGCATGATGCTGTTTCCCTGCAAAGGAAATGATTTCCTCAAAACAACGCAAAAGCAAAGAGGGAGATATGCACAGATTTTTTGAGTAGAAGGGAGGCAACTGAGTAAGCTTAGCTTGGGATGGTTTCAATTTTCTCAGTAGGAGGTGAGGTTATGTGCTAAGAGGGGAGGGAGGAGCACTGGGATTATGGACTTCAGTGCAGGGGAAACATTTGGAACAGCTGCGGCGAGGAATGCAATAGGGAGTCCACGAGTGATAAATAAAAGATTTGCTGACATACAATGAGAGCCAGGTTGAGGTCACTTGACTTGGTCACTATTGTCTAGTGACTTGCTTCAGTTTACAAACACAGGAAGAGAAATTGGGCAGTAGGGGTTGTTGAAATGTGGGAATTGGTAAGGTGGAAATAGCTGGAGAACAAAGAGGGAGGAGAGGTAAGCGGGTTTTAAGTGCATTATTGACCTGATTAATTGTGCGGGTGTTGGCAGAGTAGAGAGGAAGGGTGTGGCTTATGGCCAAGAAGACGTGTGCATGATGAAGCTACTAGACAGCATGATGAAGATGAAGACAGAAGAGAAGACATGAGAGAGGCAGACGGATAGCAGTCCATCCGTAGCTTAATAATGATAAAATAATTTAAAAAATAATCCCTAACATTTAATGATTGTTCATCTTGGGCTAGAACCAATGCCTGTGTTACTGTGTTGAATTCTCATAATAAATCTATGAGTTTGGTATCGTTATCTCCACTTTATATGTGAAGAAACAAAAAGCTGGATAAATTAAGTAACTTGAAGAGGATTTTAATCCTCCTGGTAATGGAAGAGAAGGGATTCAAGGACAGGTTGTTGGGCAGCAGAGCCCAGTGACCTTATCTAAGAAGGAACTTCCGACGAGGGTTGAGGGATATATACGTGGTTGAATAACTCCAGTTCTTTGAGATCCTTTAGTAAAAACAAATATATATATTTGCTATTATATGTAATTCTTATAAAATCCAAGTATACTATTTTATACATTTCATGTCATATGAAAACTTTCTAGGGAAGGTACACACCTGCTAATTGTTACTAACACCCTCAGACGTATTTTATTGGTCAGGCTGTGCTGCTCTTGCAAAGTTTTAGTTCTTGCAGCTGGATGAAGCTGCACATTTTGAATGCCTGAAATTTGACCTAAATGGTGTTGACATTACAGTGACTGTGAGTGATGGAAAAGGAAACAAAAAATCTTGGATTTTTTTCCTCTACAGAGACCTCTTCTCCTCAAATTAATAACAACAGACTTAGAAAATATCTCGTGAACTGTGGACTACAGCGAGCAGTACAGCTGCAGTTCCAAGAGGCCCACAAGAGACGCCTGCCTTTCAGGCTAAATCCTTCCACTCATAAAAATCCCCTTGTTGTTTTGTGAAAGTGTCCTCTCTGCTAGTTATTTTATTTATTTATTTTGTTTTATTCTATTTTATTTAAGTATCAGTGGAAAATATCTCCATTGCTTGACTCGGATATCTTTAGGAATCTGTACTTATTGTGCTGTGACTTCACAGAAACAGAAAGAGGGAAAGACAATTGTATTCAATAAGTGTATGTTGACAAGTACACTAATGTGCGAACTTCTAGATTCCTAGGGAGATTATGATGTGATTGAAGTATGATTTCTGCCCTCAGAAGCGATATGGTTTAGAGGAACATGTAGGCAATACTGAACAATGATTATAATATGAATCACAAGGTCACTTTACTTTGAAAAGTTTTTGAAAATGAGTTTTGGTAATATAGATGAGGCGATATTACATATGGTTAGTGGATCTGAAAAGTGATTTGAGGCATTAATAGAAAGTAAGATTTTAATATGTGTATGTAAGATTAAAACTCAATCCAGGCAGAGAGTATCTCAGTATCACAGGCAGCAAGGCAAGACAGTGAAGGTAATTTTCATGAACCAATTTGAACTGCTCTGTGTAGTAGCTCAAACTGTATGCAACATGCACTGGGGCCATTTTTGAGATTTTTTTTTAAAGGTTTATTTATTTACTTGAGAGAGAGAGGGGGAGATAGCAGGGGGAGGAGCAAAGGGAAAGGAAGAGAGAATCCTCAAGCAGACTCCCTGCTGAGCATGGAGCTGGATTTGGGGCTTAATCCCAGGACTCTGAGATGATGACCTGAGCCGAAATCAAGAGTTGGCCATTTAACTGACTGAGCCACCCAGGTGCCCCAAGAATTTTTTAATGTATGGTTGAGGAGTACAAACAGCATTCTTTACTCAACTGTGAGCAGTGAAAGATTTATGAACAATTAAGTCATATAATCTGATATGTTCTTTAGGCAACACATTCACTTAAGATATGAACAAAGCAATTACCTGGAACATTACACTTAATTACTTTTTCATTGTTTACTTATATATTGTGCTAAAAGTAATATGCAAATTTTAATTACATTGATATATGTGATAAGGGAGTTAAATAATTGACTCTATTTAATGACAGAAACTTTGAATGAAGGAGCATTAAGAAAGGTGTTCTAGATGCCCTTTGTCACTTCTCTTTCTGGCAGTAAAGTAGACCTCAAATTTGACTTGCCACTTGAAATAGCTAAAAAGTTGGAGTGTGTGTAACACAGACTAAACATGTTTATATCCACATCGCTGAAGTGGCAAGATAACAAAGAATTCCACAGAGAATAAAAATGAGAAGAACATCCAGAAAGTAACCAATCATCAAAAGCTACTTTGACCTTACTGAAAAACTTGGATACCCTGAATTTTCTTCTTTGATAGTTGTATGGGAATTAGCCTAAGGAGAAGTCTAGCCTAGAGTTAGGAGCCCATATAAGGGACCCCCACTGTAATGCTGGGGAAAAAAGGGATTTCATTGGCATTGGAAGGATAAGAGGAAAATGAAACTGCCAAACAGAAAGTGACGGAAAAACAAAAGAAAAACTGACAAAGCAACCAAAATCTGTCTTCAACTTGGCATCTGGAAGAGAAGAGGAACAACCAACCCTCATTTCAGGTTGTGTTCATACAAGCTATCTGTATGCTCAGAAAAAAGTTGCTAAAGTGATTTTAGGTTGGTAGTACATCCATGAAATAAAAAGACCCAACTTCAGTGAAATAATACCAATGTATATGGAAAAAGAGAAATTTTAAAAAATGTTTTTACTCCCAAATTAATTTTTTTGGGAGTGGCATAACTTCGATACTAAAACAGACTGGAATAGTATAAGAAAGGAAACTTATAGGTCAATTTCTCATATGAAAAAAGCCTTAAATCAAACAGTAATAAACCAAATCAGCACTCTCAAAAAAATGATTCAGCATGAGCTAACTGCATTTATCACAGAAACACAACCTTGGATTAATGTTAGGAAATTCATTCCTATAGGTCACCGTATGTGTCAAGACTAGTTATTGTCCCAATATTTATTTTCTCCTTCTTCCATGTAAATGGAAATTTTGCCGAGAAATATGTATTTCTAGAAATACAGTGGTTTTTTTAAAATTTATTTTTAATTTTTTTAGTGTGAGCATGTACTTGCCCAGAACAGCACACTAATTTCCCAGGCTTCTTTGCAAATACATGCTGTCTGGGGTCTAAATTCTGGCCAAAAGGATGGTGTGATGCATTTAACTTCCATTCAGTTCTCTTAAATAAAAAGGAGCAGGAGCATACCTGATTTCAACTTTTTTTCCTTTTTTGCTTGCAAAATGTTGGTATCAATACAATACCCTTGTAAACAAAATGAAGAATGGAGGCAAAAGGCAGAAAGAATCTGGAACAGATTCTAAATCATACTTGCATTCTTTGTGCCTGGTCTATTAAATATGAAAGAAAGAAACTTTCATCTTCTTTAAGCCATTCTTACTTGAGATTCACTTACAGTTATTGAATCTATATACTGTGTAATACACCACATTAATATTGTAAAGAAGAAAAACCATATGATCATCTCAGTAGATAAGGGAAAAGCATTTAAAAATGTTCAACATCAATTCATTAAATATCAAATTAGGGATGGAAGAAGATTTCATTAAGCTAGTAAAAGGCATAAAATCATCTACAATATCTATAGTAAATATTATAATTAAGATGAAATGATGTTAGCATTCTCACTAACAATGTGGTAAAGAGGGTCATAAATTGTTTGACACCCTTCCTACATTCTATGTCTCCCTTGACACCCTTCCTATGTTCTTTGACACCCTTTCTGGGTTCTATGTCTCCTATCCTTGAATCTTGGTAAGCTCTGTGAAGAATATGGCAGAAGTGAAGCTACGCCAGTTTCTGGGCACAGGCTTTAAGAAACCAGCAGCTTCCATTTCCAATACTGTGCAATCTTCTCTCTGGGTGTCCTGGTCACCACGTAAGAAGTTGAACTACACTGAGAATAGCTTGCTAGAGACGCCATATATCCCCATTCAGATGGGTAATCCCACCTAAGCTCAGCTGCTCATTCATTCTTGCCAAGACTCCAGACAATGAGCAAAGCCATTTTGGACATTCCCAAGCAGCCCATGTACCAGCAGAACATTAATACATGGGCACAGTTAAAATATATGGAACAAGGAATTGCTCAGCCAAGTTCTTAATATATTCTTAAGAATAATAGAAAAAGCGGTTTTATTCTTCAATTAATTAAAAAAAAACCTTTAATTTCTAGGACAGTTTTAGGTTCCCTAAAAACCTGAGCATATAGTATGGCGAGTTCCCATACACCCCCCCCCATATAGTTTCCCCTATTAGTAATATCATGCTTTAGTGTAGTGTTTGTTATAATTAATTAATGAGCCCATTATTAACTAAAGTTCGTAGTTTATATTAAGTCTCACTCTTTGTGTTGTACAGTTTATAGGTCTTGACAAATGCATGTCAAAATGTCATGTATCCACTATTAAAATATCATAGTTTAATAACCCTAAAAAATCTCCTGTATTTTTTTTTATTCATCCTGTCACCTTCCAATCCCTGGAAACCACTGTTCTTATTTCTGTCTCTATAGTTTTGCCTTTTCCAGAATGTCATATCATTGGAGTAATACAGCATGTGGCATTTTCAGACTTGCTTCTTTTATTTAGCAATATGCATTTAAGGTCTTTTCATGGGTTAATAGCTCATTTCTTTTAATCACTGAATATTTCATTGTATGTATATGCCACAGTTTTCCATTCACCTATTGAAGGACATTTTCTTTGTAGATTTTGGTGATTATAAATAAATCTGCTATAAACATTAAGTGAAAGTATCTGTGTAGACATAAGTTTTTAATTCAATACATCTTAGGGTAAATACTTAGGATGTAACTGTTGGTACATACGGTATGACTATGTTTAGTTTTGAAAGAACTGCCAAGGTATGAGTTGTAAGACTGAACCATTGTGAATTCTCACCACTAATGAATGATAGTTCCTGGTGCTCTGCATCTTCACCAAAATTTGGAGGTGTTAGTTTTTTGTTCTTGTCAGTGTTTTGGATTTTAGCCATCCTAATAGGTGTATAGTGATATCTCATTTTTTAAAATTTAAAAATCCCTAATGACATATGATCTTGAGGTCTATTTCATAGGTCTATTTGCCATCTGTATTGTATGAGATATTTCTTTGATGAGGTATTTCTTTCATCCATATTTAAATTGGATTGCTTATTTTCTTATTCTTAAATTGTAAGAATTATTTATATATTTTGGATGCATGGCTTTTATTAGATATGTTTTGCAAATATTTTCCCCAGTCTGCAGTTTGCCTTTTTATTCTCTGAATAGTATCTTCCTCTATAGGAAAAAAATAATAACTTTATAAAGTCCAATTTGTTAATTTACATTTCAGTCTATGGTCCATTCTGAGTTAATTTTTGTGAAAGGTATAAAATCTGTATCTAGATTCTTTTTTCTCCTATTCTTTTTTTTTCATGTGGATGTCCCATTGTTCTAACACCGTTTGTTAAAATACAGTCCTTTCTCCACTGAACTGTCTTTGCTTATATGTAAAAATCAGGCTACGTTGGATCCTTGCAGTTCAAAACTGGAGACTCATGGGTGGAATGTATAGGCTGCACGAAGCTAAATTCAGGAGCGCATAATTTTTTTCAACCAACACATGGCTCTGAACTTCTGTATGTCAAATCCTGTGGAAATGAAACATTTTTTGTTCTCAGAAAACATCCAAGATAGGATCATTTTGGCTGCTGTGCTGAGACGATACTGACAGAGAGCATGGGAGGAAGAATGAACAAACTATGAAGTTATTGCAAATTCATCCATGTCATCTAAAATGCCTAATTTGGGCTCAAGACAAGCCTGATGTAAGAAAACTCTGAATTCATCTCCTCCATGGAACACACCAAATTATACGTATTAATAGAACAACTTCTCCTGAAGAACTGAGGGCTGACTGAACAGCCACTGAACAACCAAAGATAGAGAGAATGGTAAGGAAACAGTCAGAGAGATGGAGACATGCCATGGTTTAAAAGAGTAACAAGCATATGCAATCACAGCTCCAGACAGCGACCAAAGGCACCAAGCACATACAGTCTGCATAGGGGACATCATACATGAGGCCAGTCCTTCAACTTTAGGAGTGGTAGCCATTTCACCTAATCTGTAGAAAAACACAGTCAAGCAAAATGGAGAGACTGAGGAATGTGCTCCAAAAGAAAGAACAACAACAACAAAACTCAGAAAAAGACTAAATGAAACAGAAATAAGCAATATGCCTGATAAAGAATTTAAAGTAATGATCATAAAGGTATTTACTAGGCTGAAGAAAAGAATAGAAGAACTCAGTAAGACCTTCAATAAAGAGATAGAAAATATTAAAAAGAACCAATCAGAGCTGAAGAATACCATAACTGAAATAAAGAAACACACTAGATGGAATCAATGGTAGATTTGAGCAGGCAAAAGACCGTATCAGCAATCTGGAAGACAGGGTAATGGAAAGCACACAAACTGAAGAGCAAAAGGAGAAAAAACTAAAATATGAGAATAGATTAAAAGATCTCTTGGACAACATCAGGTGAACAAATATTTACATTACAGGGATCCTAGAAAAAGAAGGGAGAGAAAGGTGGAGGAAACTTATTTCAGGAAATAATAACTGAAAACTTCCTCAACCCAGGGAGGGCAATAGATATCTAAGTCCAAGAGGCACAGAGCGTTCCAAATAAGATGAACCCAAGGAGGTCCACATCATGGCACATAATAATTAAAATATCATATGTTAAGATAAAGAGAGAATCTTAAAAGCAGCAAGAGAAATAAAAAATTACCTTCAAGAGAAAACCTATAAGGCTATCAGCTAATTTTTCAGCAGAAAATTTGTGACTCAAAAGAGAGTGGCATGATATAATTAAAGTGCTGAAAGGGAAAAAAAAAAAAGCCTACAACCAAGAATAATTTACCTGGCAAGGATATCATTCAGAATTGAAGGAGTGATAAGGAGTAAAATATGAGTCTATCACCACTAAACTGGCCTTACAATAAATGTTAAAGGGACTTCTTATGTGGAAGAGGAATGGCCATATTAGACATAAGAAAAATGTGAATAAAAAGATGTAAAATATAACAACACATACATAAGATATGGAGAAGGGAGTAAAAAAGGAAGAGAAGGGGAAAGAAGTGAAAGAAAGATGATTTCTTTCCTTTTCTGTTTTTTTTTAACAATGTGTTTGCACTTAAATGATCGTCATATTAATATGGACTGCTGTTTACTTAGCATGTTATATATTGACCAAGTGGAAACCACACACCCAAAACCTATGATAGATACACAAAAGAGAAAGAGAAAGAAAGCCAAACAAAGCACTATAAATACTCACTGATCACAAAGAAAGAGCCAGAGAAGAAGAAACAAAATAACCAGAAAAAATTTTTAAATGGCAATAAGTACATACCTATCAATAATTACCTTAAATGAAAATGACCTAAATGCTCCACTCAAAAGACATAGACTGGTAGAATGGATAAAACAAAACAAAACAAAAAACAAGACCCACCTGTATGCTGCCTACAAGAGACTCAACTCAGATTTAGAGCCATATACAGACTGAAAGTGAAGAGACGGAACATTCACCATGCAAATGGAAGAAAGGAAGAAAGGAAGAAAGGAAGAAAGGAAGAAAGAAAGAAAGAGGAAAGAGCAAGCCAAGGTAGCAATTAATATCAGACAAAATAGATTTTAAAACAAAAGACAAAGAAGGACATTGCGTAATGATAAAGGGGTCAATTCAACAAGAGGATACAACAATTGTAGTTACTTTTGCATCCAACATGGTAGCACCCAAATACTTAAAGCAGTTAATAACAAACATAAAAAACTAATCAACAGTAATATAATAACAGTAAGGGACTTTAACCTATCACTTACATTAATGGAGGATCATCCAGGCAGAAAATCAATAAGGAAACAATATCTTTAAATGACACATCGGATCACATGTACATAACAGATATGAACAGAACATTTCATCCCAAACAACAGAATACACATTCTTTTCAAGTTCATATGGAACACTGTTCAGAATAGATCACATACTAGACCATAAAATAAGCCTCAATAAACTTAAGAAGTTAGAAATTATACCATACATCTTTTTGACAACAGTATGAAACTAGAAATAAATCACACACACACACACTTGAAAAAACACAAATGTGTGGAGACTGAACAATATTATACTAAACAACCAATGGGTCAATGAAGCAATCAAAAATGAAATGAAAAAAATACATGGAGACAAATAGAGAAGAAAAAGCAATGGTCCAAAATCATGGGACACAGCAAAAGCATTTATAAGAGGGAAGTATATAGTAATACAGGCCTACCTCAAGAAACAAAAAAAAACTCAAATAAACAATCTAACCTTACACCTAAAGAATTAGAGAAAGAACAAACAAAACCCAATGTGAGTAGAAGAAAGGAACCAATAAAGATCAGAGCAGAAAAAAAAATGACATAGATATTAAAAAATGGTAGGAAAAAAAATAGTGAAGCCAAAAGCTGGTCCTTTGAAAAGATCAACAAAATTGACAGACCTTAGCCAGATGCATCAATTAAAAAAAAGAAAAAGGACCTAATACGTAAAATAGAAATAAGAGCAGAAAAGTAATAAATGATAGCACAGAAATACAAAAGATTATAAGAGAACACTATGAAAATTACACACCAATAAACTGGACAAACTAGAAAAAATGGATAAATTCTTAGAAATGTACAATCTTCCAAAACTAAACCAGGAGAAATAGAGAATCTGAACAGACTGATTACAAGTAACAAAATGAAACTGGTAATTAAAAAAATAAATACCAAAAAATAAAAGTCCAGGACTGGATGGATTCACAAGCAAATTTTAGCAGACAATTAAAAGAGCTAAAACATGGTTTCCTCAAACTATTCCAAAAAAGAAAAAAAGAGGAGAGGAAGGAAAGCTACCAAATAAATTCTATGAGGCCAGCATTACCCTCATATCAAAACCAAAGACTCCACAAAAAAAGAAAACTGCAGGTCAATGTCCCGGATGAAACATAATGCAAAAGTCCTCAACAAAATATTAACCATATGTAACAATACATTAAAAAGATCATTCACCATGATCAGGTGGGATTTATTCCTGGGATGCAAGGATGGTTCAATATTTGTCAATCGATGTCATACACCACATAAAAAAAAAAAAAAAGGACAAAAATCATATGATCATCTCAAGATGCAGAAAAAACATTTGACAAGATTCAACATCCTTCAAGATAAAAACTCTCCACAAAATGGGTTTAGAGGGAACATTCCTCAACATAATAAAGGCCATATATGAAAAATCCACAGCTTACTATCATCCTCAATGGTAAAAAACTGAAAAAGAACAGAAATATAAAAAAGAGGCATTCATATTGGTAAAGATGACTTTAAACACTATTTATAGATAATATGGTATGATACACAGAAAATCCTAAAAACTCCACACACACACACACACACACACACACACACACACACACCTAGTAAAAGTAATAAACAAATTCATTAAAGTGGCAGGATACAAAATTAACACCCAGAAATTGGTAGTATTTTTATACACTAAAAACAATGATGGAGAAAGAGAAATAAAAAAAATATTGCATAATTTATAATTGCACCAAAAATCATAAAATATCTAGGAATAAACTTTACCAAAGAGGTGAAAGACATGTACTCTGAAAACTATAAAACACTGATGAAAGAAACTAAAGATGGCACAAACAAATGGAATTTATTCCATGCTCATGGACTTGAAGAATTAAGGTTGTTAAAATGTCCATATTACCTAAAGCAATCTACAGATTCAATGCAATCTCTATCAAAATACCAAAAGCATTTTTCTTAAAACTAGAACAAATAATACTAAAATTTGTATGGAACCACAAAGACCCTAAATAATCAAAGCAATCTGGAGAAAGAAAAATAGCTGGAAGTATCACAATTCCAGATTTCAAGATATACTACCAAGCTACAGTAATCAAAGCAGTGTGGTACTGGCACAAAAATAGATCAATGCAACATAATAGAGACCCCAGGAATAAACCCATATTTATATGATTAATTAATCTATGACAAAGGAGACAAGAGTATACAATGGGGAAAAGATAGTCTTTTTAATAATAATTGATGTTGGAAAAAATGGACAGCTTGAAAATGGACTATTTTGTAACACCATACAAAAAATAAACTGAAAATGGATTAAAGGCCTAAATATGAGACCTGGAACCATAAAAATTCCAGAAAAGGAATTTCCACATAAAAGGAAAGTATCAAGAAAAAAAGACAACTTACTGAATGGGAGAAAATATTTGCAAATGATATATCCAATAAGGGGTTAATATCCAAAATATATAAACAATGTACACAACTCAACACCAAAAAAAAACCAAATAATCCAATTAAAAATGGACAGAGGATGTGAACAGACATTTCTCCAAAGAATACATACAGATGGCCTACAGACACATGAAAAGATGTTCAATGTCACTAATCACCAGGGAAATGAAAATCAAAACAAAATGAGATATCACTTCATATATGTCAAAATGGCTAGTATCAAAAACACAAGAAACAAGTGTTGGTGAGGGTGTGGAGAAAAAGGAACACTTGTGCACTTTTGGTGGGAATGTAAACTGTTGCAGACACTGTGAAAAACAGTATGGATATTCCTCAAAAAACTAAAAATATAAATAATAATTCCACTATTGGGTATTTATCCAGGGAAAATGAAAACACTAACTCAAAAAGATGTAGTCATTGCTATTTTTATTGCAGCATTATTTACAATAGTCAAGACATGGAATCAACCTAAGTATCCATCAATAGACAAATGGATAAGGAAACTGTGGCATAGATACACAATGGAATATTACACAGCCATGAAAAAGGAGGAGATTGTGCCATTTGAGACAACATGGATGAATCTAGAGGGTATTATGCTAAGTGAAGTAAATCAGGCTGAGAAAGACAAATACAATTCCACTCATAAATAAAATCTAAGAAAATGAATAAACAAACAAAAAGCAGAATCAGAACTATAAATACAGAGAACAAACTGATGTTTGCTAGAGAGGAGGGGGCATAGGGGTTCGGCAAAACGCGTTCAGGAGCAAAGGACAGTCAATGATACTGTCATAGTGATGTAATGGGACAGGTAGTAGCTACACTTGTGCTGAACTTAGCATAATGTATAAACTTGTCAAATCACTAAAATGTATACCTGAAATTAATATAACATCGTGTGTCAATGATACTCAAATTAAAAAAAAATAAAAATCAGGCTTTTTTGAGTAATACCAAAGAGCATGATTGCTGGATTATATGGTAAGAGTATTTTCAGTTTTGTAGGAAACCGCCAAACTGTATTTTCAGTTTTGTAGGAAACTGCCAAACTGAATTACAAGTGGCTGTACCTTTTGCATTCCCACCAGCAATGAATGAGAGTTCCTGTTGCTCTACATCCTTTCCAGCATTTGCTACTGTTAGCCGTCTTTGGTTATAACTTTTATATGATTCCATTTTCTTTCACCTCTTAGCCCATCAATTATATTTCTTTTAAAATTTTTAAGCAGTTGCTCTAGATTTTTCCATATATATTTATAACTATCTAACCCCATCTATTGCCAAGTAGTTACTTTATTTTATAGTATTCCCGATTCCTCTCTCTCCTCTCTTAACACGTTGCTGTTATTTAATTTATACACATGCCATAATTGCCAAATAGAATTGCTATTATTTCTCTGAACAGTTATCTAGAAGATCATTAAAAATAAGAAACACAAGCATTTTAATTTTATTTATTCCTTCTCTGATGCTCTCCTTTACATGGATCCAAGTTTCTGACCTATGTAATTTTCCTTCTTCCTGAAGAATTTATTTTACTATTTCTTGCAAGGCAGTTCTGTCGGCAGAAAATTCTCTTAGTTGTTCCTTGAGAAAGTCTTTACTTCTTCACTTTTGAAGAATAATTGCCCTGGATGCAGAATTCTGGATTCACTTTTTTTCTTTCAACATTATATTTTACTTCACCCTCTTCTTGTTGGCATCCTTTCCGATGAGAAGCCTGATGTATTTCTTTTCTAAGTAGTGTAACCCCTCAGCCCACTTCTGACTCCTTTCAGGATTTTTTCCACTTTGAATGTATGTGTCTAGATGCAGATTTTTTGGTATTTATTGCGCCAGATCTGTGGTTTAGTGTCTGTCATTAGTTTTGAAAAACTCTCATCTATTACTGCCTCAAATATTTTTTGTGCTCCTTCTCTCTTTCTTTTCCTTCTGCTACGTCTACATATAAGTGTATTATACTTTGTAATGGTCACATAGTTCTTGGAAGTTATATTCTTTTTTTTTCCTTTTTTTTATATACATGTCAGTTTGGAAAGTTTCTATGGACAGACATATAGTTCAGCAAATTGACTCTTTATTCATCTGTGCCCACTCTTCTGACAAGACTATCAAAGGTATTTTTTGTTACTGTTAAAACAATTTTTTATGTCTAGCTTTTATTTTTGATTCTTCCTTCTGCTTTCGTTAAATCTTTTCTTACATGCAGCATAACTTTTCTTGAGGGTTCTTAATATGTTAATCATAGTTATTTTAAAGTTCCTATCTGAGAATTCAAAAAAACTATTTTAACAGATTCAGAGATGTTTGCTTTGTTTCCACAGATTGTTTTTTACTTGGCTTTTAACATGTCATGTCAATTTTTGTTGAAAGCTGGACATGAAGTATTGAATAGTAGGACCTGGGGTAAGTAAGGCTTTTTGTCAACCTTTATGTGACTATGGGTGGGAACTAAGCTGTTTTTCATGCATGATATTGCTGTAGGTGCCAGAGGCTGTGGTTTCTTATGGTTTCTTTGCTTTTTTGTTTTGTTTTGTTTTGTTTTCCTTTTCCTCCCCTGCTGTCCTTGGGTTTCCTTAAGAACTCCTTCTAAAATAGGGTCTGTGTTTTATACACTCTAAGTTGTAATCAACTGTTATTATTCTATAGTCCAATTATGGTCTCCAATGTGCTTGGCTTTTGGTAAGCTGGTCTTAGCTCTGACTATACATATTTACCTCTCCAGACCTTGAGGCGGTAGTTTGCCTTGTGACCTCAATTCTTTGAGAGGCCTATGAAAAACCATTGGCTTTTACTATGTTCATTTTTTTTCTTTGTTGTGACAGTGAGAATTATGACTTCCAAGCTCTTTACATGTTGGAGTTGATACTAGAAATCTTCCCAATGAGCATTTTTGAAGTCAACATAATTTTGGCATCAAAACAGACTAGCACAGTATGAGGAAGGAAACCTATAAGTCAAAGTGGCCCACAAAATTGTGAGATATAATAAAATAATTATTGTTTTAAGCCACTACATTTTAGAGGAGTTTGTTATGAAGCAATAAACAACCAAAACACCAATATATAAAGGTACATTATTAGAATTACAAAAAGAGTTTGGTAAAATTGAGGGATACAAATCAATACGGAATATCAACTGAAGTTCTATACATTAACTGTAATAAGAAAATGTGACCAGAAAATATTCTTCAAAATAGTAACAAAACATAAAGCACATTCAGAAAACTCTAACAAAAGATATATAAGTCTTTTTATAAAAATATTAAAACTTTACTGAAAATTAATAATGAAGACTTATTTGATGGAGAAATATTAACTGTAAAAACTCAGTACTCTAAAGATATCAATCTTTTCAACCTACAGAATTATTAAAATCCCCCATCAAAATACTTAAAGTTTTTAGTGGAAATTGCTTAGTGAATTCTATAATAAAAATGAAAGAACAAGAAATAGAAAAGGGGGCACCTGGGTGGCTCAGTCGGTTGAGCTTCCAACTCTTGGTTTCAGCTGAGATGGTGATCTCAGGGCCATGGGATCGAGCTCCAAGTCAGGTTCCACACTAAAAGTGGAGTCTGCTAGTTTCTCTCTCCCTCTCCCTATGGTCCTCCCCCCTGCATGCTCTCTCTCTCAAATATATCAACCAGTCTTAAAAAAAAAAAAAAGAGACTAACTCATTCCTGTGAAAGAAGGAAAAGTTTTGGAGGTCTTATCACTTGATTTGGAAAAGTGGTAACTTTCTATAAGGCTAATAAAAAATCAAAGAAACTGTAGAATTGAGGAAGGAAGAGGACAGAGTTGGTAGAATACACATAAAACATGTTTGTCTCAGGCGTTCAATTCAGCCACTAAATCTGTCCTGCCCCTGATTCACACTCTGCACTTATTCAATTTCTGTTAGAAACCTAAATTTCTATTAGTTGCTTTTCAAGACAAGAATGTTTTGGCTACCAATTTACCGCAGTGAATACTGAAGGGCATTGAGAAGTAAACATAGCTGTTATGAACAAGGTAGAAGAAAAACTTTTTTACTTTGAACATGTTAGGTCACATTAGTGAACACTTCCAAGCTTGAAGTAGAGATCTTGGTTTCTGCCCCAATGCTACAATGTTCTAACTTCGCCTTTATAGAAATGTTCCTATGAGCAAACTGGGAGAGAAGAATCACCCCTTCCTTTTCTCAATTTGTTTACTCCTTTTTGTAGAAAATTAGTATACTCAGAAGCACAGGTATATTCCATGTAACACTGAATTAAGAGGTGATGAGATAGTAGAAAGTGGGAAACAGGTCTAGTTTTTCTTAGAGTATTTTAGTATTAAAGCTTTTCCCCCCATTAAGTCATATTGATTGAATTTTAAAGAAGTAACCACTAAAGTTAACTGATATAATCAGAATTCAAGGCTATATATATATATTTTGAATATTTAAAATATTATAAATACTATTTGTACTCAAAGTTTCAATGTTTGGTCATAAACGAAGTATCTGAATGGTCACATCTGGAAATCCAACATTTTGAAATCATTTTGATGATATTTGATTACTTATTAAAAGGCCAATAAAATTCCAACCCCTTCTTTTTCTCTGATAACAGAGGTATTAGTTGATGTGCTAAAAGCAAATGAGATCCAGTACAACTTACACAGACTTCCTAGTGGATTACATGGTTTTTGTTTATTTTCTTATTGGCTTAAAATGAAGTTCAACTATCTGTAGGCATTATCTACAACTTCCCTCCCCCTAATTTTTGGCAGGTCATCATATTGACACTTGTAGAAACATGCTATGTTCATTGGTACTTATCAATGTAGCACACATCACAAAACAAAAAGGGTTTTTACAATCCTGAGATGGTACTGTAGTTGATCTCTGAAAATTTCACTTAAAACATTTTAAAATATATATATATTTTCATAATTTGTATTTGCATAATTTTGAAAATTACAAATACTTTGCAAAGACACTTGCATTTGTTAAATTTGCCCCACTCCCATACATACCTAACCAAGACTGAACAAATATTCCAAGTGTCTTCATAGCTGGTCATTGGGGTCATTCCATTTGGAAAACAAAACTTCAGATGCTATTTCCCTTACCTAAGCTAATTGCAAACAAATGTTCCTTTTGTCAGAAAGGGGAAAAAAATGTTAAGCCCAGTGGAAAATCACTTTCTGTGTTTGGTGCTAGTTTCTGGCAGCCAAGGTAGGCCAATGATCTCACTTTTCCTTTTGGTTCTTCTCAGTCAGGATTGCCTATGCATAATTATTTTACTACTAATTCAACTTCAGTTGAATTCATCTTGAGGATATCTAATAGCTAGAATTTATCTTGGGTACTAAGGATCATAATGCTCCTCATTATTGTAATTCCATGTCTGTTACTTAAGAAGAAATGCAAGGCAACCCTAGGAACTCAAACTGCTGTCCTGATAGGCTTCCAGAAGACCAATAAGATACAAAAAGTCAGAGGGAGGAAAATGCCCAGTTTACTAATAGAACTGCCCACACAGAAAAGAAGCCACTCTGAAAAAGTTGATTTGAGCCCTTAAGCCGCACAAGGGAAAAGACTCAGAGCTCACTAAAGAAAGGAAGCCCAATAAATACAAAGAACAAGCTGCTTTATTCTTTATTTCATACTCGCATTACCAAGTGCCTATTCTGAGCTTGTTTTCTGTTTGAAAGGCCTTGAGGGTTAGGGAACTATTCACCACTGTATTAATTGGTAAAGTTAAATCACTTGCCCGCTGCATTTGCTATAACACCCACATTCTCTGCAAAGCCATTGGCCACCTGTACTCAGCATGTTCTCACACATGGTCATTAACTCTGAAAACTAATGCAAGCCAAACAAAGCCTGAGGAATAAATGGGTTGCCATAAGAAAACAATTAAAAAGTCACCTGTTGTGAAAAGACATATTTAATCAAACCTGGGCAAAGAGACCACCCAAGATTAAACAGAAGTTTTTCTACCAGTCTGGTATTTACAATACAGGTGCATTTTTGTGAATGAGTGATTGTGATGAAAATGTATTTAGTTGATATGTGTGAACACTAAGAACAAAAGTTCCTGATATAATAAGTATCCGATTAGTTTGTACTTTATTTATCAATATTAAGGATCTATTTTTTTCTTCTTAAAGGACCAAAAGTAAATGAATTTTTACACAAATTTGATCATTAATGATACAGTGAAATGTCTGCAATTGCTGATTAGACTCATTGTATTCATCAAGGTTTGGGTTATAAATTATATAACTTTCTCCATTAGAAACAAATAATCATGGTGAAAATACCTTTTATACTACTTCTAAACATTTCAACTGATCATTTCTTTTCTCAGGATAGACTCTTTCAAACACAGTCTTTTAGAAATCCAATAATAAACATTTGTTAAAAATTTCAAAACAATTAAAATTACTGCATTATAGTTAAATTTTCTGTCATTAAAATTTACATTTCTAAAATTAATGAAGGATTTTTCACTTGTTTTATAACAAAGACTAAGTCCATGCTAGAATATATGATTTGTATTGAATGGCTTGGGAAGAAAATAATCACACACTTTCATTCAGACATGAAAACACATATTAAAAAACAGAATGTGCATTTGTTATTAAAAGGTTAATTTAGTGATACTAAGAAATATATTAAGTTATATTAAATCAAATATCACCATCAATGTTAGCTAATCTCCCACTTAAAAATGGCAAGAGCTAAATTATGTGATGGAAATGGTAAATCATTACTGTCCCTATCCTAATAATTTTATTAAAAACTATTTTTAATACCACTTACTTTGCACAGGTTTTATGCAGAACTAGAGTGTTTTGTCTGAAATTAGAGAAAAGCAACAGAAAAAATTTGGACTTGAGTTCCATATCTTTGAAATGGGAGCAATTTTTTTTGCGTGTGTAGTCACTATGGAATGCAAAGTGATTACGAACAAAGAGGGCCTGGGTCAAAACTTGCCATTTAGAAGCTGTGTGACGCAAGCAACTTTCTTAAACTATCTGTGCAGCACTTTGCTCATCTGTAAAATGGGGAGGATAGTAACACCTACCTGACAAAGATGTGAGATTAAATTATTTAATATGTCAAGTGCTAGCATATGCTAAGGGCTACTTATTAGTAATTATGATATTTGTTTTGTTTCATATTTCATGGGTTTCTGATGATTCAAGAGATAAAATATATAAAATCCCATTGTAATTTCCAAAGCATTTCCTTATCTAATTCTTGATATTATCAGATATTAAAAATGTTTTTATGATGACTATATGTTGGCTAACTGAACATAAAAAAATGTTTTCATGATTTTGAACTTGAATGAGCCTTTCGAAGATAAAGATCATTCAGAAACATAATGCTTAATGAATTATAGCAATTAATTTACTACAAATGAGATAGCAAAAAAATGTTTGTGTTTTAGAACATCTGAGAAGTGCAAGTGTATAAAACAGAAGGATGTTTACTCCTTCTATCTCTTATAGACCCTTTGTATGCTACTCAAAGTCTTTCCGTTATTGTCTTCTTCTTTAACTGGAGGACATATAGTGATATACTATAGATATTCCACAGAACTTTAATTAGGTATGTCTAAAATTACCCTTACAAACTTTCTTTGATGTCTATTTACTATGTTGTTTATAGTAGATTTAACTTTTTAAAATTATCTTCAACAATTACTATTGACTATGTTTCCTCTGCCAGGGTTTCAAGCTTCATATTTACTTCATCACATGTTCCTATGTGTTCTACCTTCAGAACAGCTCTTGGATACTTTTTATTTCCTTTCTGATGCCTTGGTTCAGGCCCCTATTGTCCTTTGAACTGAACTATTATGATAGTTTTCCACTTATTCTCTCAAACTTTGGTCTAGCTCTCTTAAGTCTGTCCTCCACACTGTCAGTATGACCTCTCTAACATGCAAACTTGCCATAAATCAGCATTTTATAAGGGGCTTTGTGAGACCTCATCTTGGCTTTACTTCCCTCCCCTCCTCTCTCCTTCCTTTCCCTTCCTCCACCCATATCAAAGTGTTAGCCATTCTTGGGACACGCCCATTTCAATCTGTGGCTTTATGCTTTTTGCATTGTCCCCTCTGCCTTGCATATTCTTCCTTTCATTAAATAATGGATTCTACTCATCTTTCATGAATCAGATTAGTGTCATCTCCTTTTCAGATTCTCCCTTGACACCCAGAAGAAACCATTCCTTTCTTCTCTGTCCCAACACAAGTGAGATATCCTCACTTCTAGGATTTATTTCACTGTATTGAAATTGTTTTTATTTTTTCACCATTAAACTAGAAGCTTCATTAATTTTGTCTGATTTTTAATATTTTTTCCTTTAAGGTTATCAAATTTTAATTTCTTCTGGAAGGAAATTTTTAAAACTTCTACCATTTATTATAGCCATTATGTTATAAAATGAAGACTGTTTTTACACTGAAAGTTGGAAGAACATACCCTTAGTAAAAATTCATATTATGTATAAAATAATATGTACATAGTATTATGTACATTCATAATATGTACAAAATTTTGATTAATGTTTGTTTGTAAGACCAAGTAAAACTGTTCTTGTTGACTAATATAGATTCAGGGATTTGTTATTGGGAATCACTGATTAGATACACTAGTTTTAACTCAGGTTCAAGAATAATTGAAAGGGAATCCAAGAACTTACTTGTGTGGTTTTTTGGGGGATTCTGTGCACTTAGCATGGGGCCAAGGGACTGAATACCCTTAATAAATATCCACTGAGTGAATGAACATGTTAATTCCTGTAATTTGTGGGAGGATGCATCTCTACATCAAGATCAAGTTACAGGTGATTATTTCCAATCCTATCTTTTGCTTCTTCTCTGTCTTCCCCTTTGTTTTCCTTATCCTACCTACTTCATGTTTCTCCTCCTTTCTCCCTTATATTTCATGAATTTTTATACTGAAAAAATATTTTTCTTTAAACTGAAAATATATACTTTCTAATATTGCAGAATTTTTGTCTTATGTTCATTTTATACCAAATAAGCAGAGGCATTATTTCATATCTGTTCATAAATGACATTATTATTTTTGTCTACTTTCATAAAAGTCAGATTTTTACTCTTGGGATACCTTTATATATGTGGCTACATCATATGTATTATTTAATGGTTCTAAGAAAAGAACAGGTAGCAATTTCTGACTTCCGAAGAGGAAGGGAAAAACACTTGAACCTTAGAGATCAGCTGTAATTCTTCTCCTGCTCAGAATGCCTAGATTCCGATCTGAGTTATAACAAAGAGTAAAGAGAGTTGTTTGATCTCTTCTTGTTCAAGTTTATTCATCCCTAAATAGGGAAAATAGAGCTCCTTTTAATCTTTCTCAAGGATAAGTTATTGAGCAAATGCATATTTTGGACTTCTCAGAAGAATGAATAAGAATGATAATCATACTAACAATAATAGTAGCATTTTCATAAAATATTGAGGTATTTCATCAAGATACTGTTTAACTAAAGCCCATGCATAGTTCAAAGAATCATTTTACACTGTTTTACTATTATCCGGTTATTATTAGTAGTGAATAGTTTCAAACAACAGCCTAACTGAATAAGGAATTTAATCTGGATCAGTTGTGATCAGGCAAAAAGGCCTTCTCAGTGAAAGAATATATTTTTTTTATGTTTAGTAGTGTTTTCTTTTGAGTGTTTTCTATCACAATTTTTTCTTGAATTATGATTTTAAGAGACTCAAAGTCTACCAAATCAAATTGAAATAAAAGTGGAGAAAGCAAGTTGTTATCCTGTTTCTCCTTTGGCTCTGAGAAAACGCAGAGGGATCAGGAGCAGCGGCAGAGACCACCAGCGAAGAACAGCTGTCTTGTGAAACAGCAGGAAGGAGCGCTCCAGGAAGGACAGGAGGGACCCCAAAGAGAGGTCTGTAACATGAAAGGGTGTGTGTCTGGAGGGCGAAAGGCAGGATGACTGTGAACTTCTGAAACTGGTAAGTAAGCTGGCACGGTGACATAAAATGAGAAAACACTCCAGATACAACATTAACCAAACACAGAAAAGTCCAAAGGAAATGCAACTCAAATTTAGAATATTCTTTAACTGCTCTTAACTGTTAAATATCTGTAAATTGTTTTTTAAGTGAATGTTAAAAGTCATCAGGCACCAATATTTCCTTTAGGTCCCGTTTTCATGAACATTCGTGGGTAGCAAAACAAAATACATGCATTTATTTCGTGTTCCCATTGATGATGACTGGTGGTTCCCATGCACCATCTATATCAGGTAAAATCTTTACCTCTTCCCAAAACACACTCACCACNCCCCCCCCTTAGCTTTTTTTTTTTTTTTTTTTTTTTAATTTTAAAAATCTCTTCTTAAAATGCTGGTCAAAAGCATCTCCGTTCTATTGCCTTCCACCATGACACTCATTCTCTGATGAGAATCCCCATCACTTATTTTATGCAGCTCTGTCCAGCTGCTTCTGGTTCTATTTATATACCAATATATTCCCATCCCACATATTTTCATGTGTGTTTGGGGCTTGCTTTATCATCGTCACTGAATTTCAATTTGTCATTAAATCAAGCAGTTTCATATGACCATTTTCCCTGAAGATATACTGCATCTTTTCCTTTGTTTAGTGAGTGGTCATTTAAGTGTTCCTGAGACTCCTGTGGGCTTTTTAAAATGCAGCCCCATACTCTGAGGAGCTTGTTTTCAGATGTTGTAGATACAACTCTTCTGTATGTAAGTGTTCCCATGCTTTGTCCTTAAAATATACTCATGAAATACACATGTATTTATATCCATGTTTCACTATTTTCTCATATATTTGATAGCAAACATTTATGAATTCTTTCAATAATAATCCACACCTTGTTTCTCCCATATAGCCTTCCTTGGCTGTTGCATCTAACACTGATATCTATCTCCCTTCACTGCACTATTCTGGGAAATGTCCTGTACTATTCAGTAATAAGATCCCTTAATTGTGTATAAAGGGAAAACCCTCAGCTCAGAGAGGCAAGTTTCTGGGCTTGGAGTCATTAAATGAGATGATGTGTACAAAGTTATTAGTGTAAAGTAAGTACTCTGAAAGTTAGGTATTATTATTGGTATGGTGGTAATTAGTTAATGGATCCATTTAAGATATTTTTATCTCCCTAATTAGACTCTATGTCCCTTTAAAGCACTTATTGAATTTTTACTGTCTTGTATAGCATTTGCAGCTCAGCAAAGTGGACAAAGTATTTGTTAGTTGTTTGATTAATGGCAGGAAGACAGAAGACAAGGAAAAGAATTAGAGGAACTACAAAGAATCAAACAAATTCTACCAAGGCATAAAGTCTTTAAGATTCAGATGATTACAAATTGGAACTGAGTGGGTGATGGAGGCTATTGGGAAAAGCTTCTGAGAGATAATATTTTAAAAGTTGAAAATTCTATTATTTTGAGAGCTTCTGGCCCAAATCACAATTTTGGGAGTATTTTGCAAAATCAAAAATGTGAACATTATTTAGTCCCAAGATTGTGAAGCTCTGATCTTTTATATCCTTTATATTCTTGTATTAATCTATTACATGTAAAAGGATGCACAATTATAATACAAAAGATTAAGTATAATTGTTTTTCTGAAAGGCACAGAATTCATTAAGAGAAAACAATATAAATGGAAACTGCAATGCACAGTTATAACCAAAAAAAAAAAAAGTCTACAAAATAGATTCCAGGAACATTACAATAAAATGTTAGACAAAGTGGGAACCAGGAAGGGAAATGAGTTTTAACAGAAAGAAAAGAAGTTTACAACCTCCTGTGGCTCAAGGGAGAAAAAGCTCACCCACATTGCTCCCTTTAAGAGTTTTTCCAGGTTTAACTAGCTGTGTGGAGGTTCCCATATGGCTGTTAAAGAATTATATTATCAAATAGAAAAATAATAAGTATATTAAAAACAGTATATAATCATGCTATTAGAAGGGAAGGGCCATGTCATGAGCGCATTATATTTAAGAGTTTAGAAGAGTAGGTACTCAATAAACGCTATTCTCAGCTAGGCTTTGAGAGCTTACTTTCTAAATCCAATATATAACTAAATAAATAATGCAGCCTTGATAACCCTCAAAATAGAAAGTAATGGTCCATTAAGAGAACACATTAAGAAGTCTTATTGACTCATGCATGGACCCTTCAAGAGCCTATTATTAGCCAAATGCTCCCATCAATTGTATTACCCACACAGAAAACAGTCTTCTTAAATACACCTTCAGGCCATAAATTCTCATTCTTAATCAGCTAGTGACCAATGTTTCTAATTTGAAATTTTATAATTTTATAAAAAAAGTTACAATTTTTGCTTTAAAGTTGCATTTTTAAGTAGTGTGGCTCATTTTTAGAAAGCAATAACTTCCTTTTTTTTTTAAGTAGACCATGTATCCAACAGAAAGGCTCTTGGTTGTGCCACTGCTCTCATTCACAAGTCACCACGAAAGGAAGAAAGCAGTGGGGTTCTTTTTCAATGACACTGTACTCATGTATGAATCAGCATGCTAACATAAATCATTCAAGTCATTTTCTATCAAATGCCAAGGGTACAGAATAGACATGATGGTTCATTTGTACATTATATGAGGATGTTATCTCTGCTTTTTGAATGAATGGAGGATTCATTTAGTACAGACCTGAAAGACACGCTAATGAATCCAAATGCACGGGTCTTCAATTGGATTGATACCCAGGCTGCCTACATTACATTGAATTTAACTTCTGGCCATTTAATCTGGGAAGGTTCTTCTGTCTGGGTTTCAGGCACACACACCTCCAAAGTTAGTTAAAACTTCTCACTTAGTTGTCACCCTACCTTGACACTCGAAACTTCTCTTACTACACTGGGTCATGTTTGAAAGTTTCCTCAACTTCCAGCCTGGAACCCTTTGCAAAATTATTCTTCTTCAGCTCTTCCTGATGACATTTTAGCTCTACCTTTTTGATCTGTATTTCCCCGAGTTGACTGCAAGCCAGATACTTTTTTTCACTTTTCCTTTTGGTATCACTTTCTGCCTACTCCTCTCAAGCTAGCTTATCAGTCATCTGGATTCTTTCTCTTAGTCATAGATTCTCTTTATTCCCACCCACCACCACTTCTGGGGCCTTCCCTGGTGTGGATTCACGGTTACTATTCTTACAGCTCTAGTCAGACAACTTCTGGCATCCTTCTACATTAGCATTCCCCAACCTCTTTTTCTATCAGTAGATAAATGATGGCTTTTTTGTCTGTGGAAAGGAGGTAAATGTAATACACATTTAATTTGAGAAGGGGTTAGTCATCACATAAGTCATTATTCAGATATAGCTGCTCAGCAATTTATACATCTGGGAATGAATTAAGTATGTGTCATGTGGAATCTATTTGACACAAATTTTAATCTCTAAAACATTTGTGAGGAGGAAGTTGATGATATCCTTTCTTTTAGCAGAAAGGGCAAGGCTAAATGGAGGTTGTATGAAAAGGGATGGAGAAAAGTATCTGAAAGAATTATCTAGGGAAAGAGGAAAAGAAGGAAACATGAAAAAGGAGAAAGTAAAGCAGGCTGGAAGGAAATAACAGAGAGGAGAGGACAGGTGAGAAGGCGGGAGGGGAAGGAAAATGGAAAGAACATTAGTTTCACTGGGAGCATTGTCACAATAAAATATTTGTGGTATAGTTTACAGGCCAGATGAACTGAAATCCTCATTCTACAGCTGCAGAACTAGAGCAGAGGTTGGACGGAAGGCGCAGAAGATGCATCTTGCCTCTCCCTCCTTTTTGCAATGCACTTTTTGACAGTGGATTCCCAGTGACACCTTTCCTGCTTTTATGTTCCTCAGGACTATTGCCAATGTTACCTCATTCTCTTAACTCAGAATTCTGTCTTTCTTTTCAAACAAAGAAGAGGAGAGCATATCAACATTTATACTAAAAAAAAGAGAGAGAAAAGAATTTAGGCAATGATATATAATAAAAAGATGGTATTTATGATTATCATTGAACTAAATATTTAATTTAACTAGTTTAAGATAGTTTATTAATTAAATTACTAGTAAAAGTTTATGGCTTTATTTCAGTCTGGTTCTTAGAAAGTAAACAGTACAATATGACTCTCAGTAGGAAAATGGTTATGTAAAAATAGTCCACTTGCATTGTAAACTATTACGCAGGCACTGAAAGAATAATTTAACCAACTTAAGGCTATCTCCATGATTTAATAATAAGCGAGGGAAGAAAAGAAAGAAAAGCATGTACAGTTAGTATCATTTTTATAAATCAATGACGAAACTTCCCTCACATGTGTGTATATACACATAAGGATATGTATATTGCCTTATATATTCTTGTATAATGTTGCATAGGTATAGGTGAAAATAGAGAATAATATCTACTAAGTTGTTAATACAGATTTCATGGATGGGGGTGTGTGAGGATGTCAGTGGAAAAGAATAGGAGACAAAGAACAAGAATCAAGTTGACAAAAGAAGGGGGTGGTCATTGGACAAAATATATATATATATATATTAGTATAATTAAGCATTTATTATGTATACAATTTATTATTTATACACAATTATATCTATATGTAAGTGTAGATAAATGAATTCATGCATGTCTAGGCACATGTTTTGCAAAAAAAAACTGGAAAGAAGAGGACTTAGCTCTTTCTCCTTCCCATCCAACATCTGCTAAAAACCACAGTTACACATTTAGAGTTGTACAAACAGATGTGCAGATAAGCCTTTATATAATTCATCTCGTCTCCTCTCTCTACAACTTAAACAGTAGGATGTAAACTTACATTTTGGGTTGCAAACCTCCAACGGCATGAGTAAACCTGAAATGTCAGAAGTCTACAATGGCAATTCAAACTTGTGAGAAATGCCAAGGTAATCACCCTATATACGCTTGGTGAAAATAGTAACTCCTGAATGCAAAAATTAGATTAGCATCAGAAAAAAAGAAACCAAAGGAAGAAATGTATACTGGTTAATAGTCAAAACTATTTTTGTTGTTTTCAAAAGCATATGATAATCATTAACAGAGCTGATAATTTTTTGTTTGTTTGTTTGAGAGAGAGAATGCACAAAAGCGAGTGGAAATCTGGGAGGGACAGAGGGAAAGAGAGAACCTTAGGCAGTCTCCACCCACATCCAGGGCAAAGCCTGATGTGGGGCTCCATCTCATAATCCTGAGATCATGATCTGAGCTGAAATCAAGAGTTGAACGCTTAACCGACTGAGCCACCCAGGCACCCCCAGAGCTGACAATTTTGTAATTGCAGATTTGTTATTTACTTTCAGCTTTTAATTTTCTTTATGTTCTCTTCTCTTGTTTTTTATTAAAACATTTTTCTCTTATAAATTATTTTGAAATTGAAATTTTATTTTATCTGATTAATATGTGCCTAGTTCTAATATTAAAATAATTCAGTAAATCTTAGAATGAACAATAGCAGCGGCTTACCTTCCCCCTGAATTTCCTGAATCCAGCCACTCCAAAGTCCATTACGTTATTTTAGCTATTTCTTTCAGGGTCTACCTCTATGCATCTAAATGATATATTAAAATCTCTACATTCTGGGTGCTTGCTTTACACATTATCTACTGAATTCCTACTATGGAAGTTGTATATTTAGCTTACTTTTACCTTACATTTCCCCCGACATATAACCCAATATCAATTCTTTCAATATTGTCATGTAATAATTTCAGTTTAATCAATACTTATTCACACCAGTACAACTAAGTTCTACAACCGGCAATTATTTAGTTCATATTTCTTAAGAGAACTTTGTTGAGTTCTCCTGCTATTCTGATCTACACTGGTCTCTCTAAGCATGTCTGCACCACTCTCAACTTGAAGCTTTCTTTACTATAAATCACTATCCCCTTCTTTGATTGGATCTATTTCCTAAAAGCCATGACTGCTTTTGTGGTACACTTCTCTTGGAAGCATATCTTCTATTAGCTTTCTTTAAAAGAGTGCAAGGGAGATGATTTTTGTTAAGGTGACATGTATTAACTTGATCTATACTTGTAACTGATTGTGTGAGGGAGTACTGAAGCTGAGCTTAGAGACTGTTTTTCCTCAGAATGTTGAGGATGTTGCTTTGTTTTCACTTGCCATCTAATTGTTACTGAGAAATCTAACATCATGTTCAATCTAGTCTTTCCTATATAAACCGTTCTTTCCTTTTTGTCAAAGATTTTACTCATTTATTTTAGAGAGAGAGGGAGAGAGCATGTGAGTGTGAGCAGGGTACAGGCAGAGGGAGAATCTGAAACAGACTCCATGCTAAGTGCAGAGCCTCACAAGCAGCTCAATTTCACCACTGTGAGATCATGACCTGAGCCAAAACCAGGAGTCGGACACTCAACTGACTGAGCCACCCAAGCACCCCTGTGTTTTCCTTTTGGGGAGCCTTTGGGATGTGTTCTTTTGCCTTGAGGTTCTATAATTTCATGATCATTTGTCTTTATGTAGCTATTCTCAGCATTTAGTGGGCCCTTTAAATCTGAAAATGATGCTCTAAGTTTTGGAAACTTCCCTTCATAAGTTTTTTGACAATTTCCCATTTTTGTTTACTTTTTTTCTGTCTCTTATGTCTGAATTTCCTAGTAGTTCAGTTTTGGATGTCCTGTGTGGAGTCTCTAATTTTCTTATATTTTCTCTCCTATTTTACATTTTTTATCATATTACCTAGTTTCTGATATAATTCTTTGACAATCTTTTAGCTATTCTAGTTTTTTTAAAATTTATTTTTCCTTGTTCTTTGATTTTCTATTGTATATTTTTTTCATGCAACTCAAAATTTTCAGTTTCCTAAGAATTTTTTTTAAAGATTTTATGTATTTATTTGACAGAGAGAGAGAGAGAAAGGGAGCAAGCACTAGTAGGCAGAGCTGTAGGGAGAGGGGGAGGGAGAAGCAGGCTTCCTGCTGAGCAAGGAGCTAGATGCTGGACTCCATCCCAGGATTCTGAGATCATGACCTGAGCTGAAGGCAGACATCCAACCAGCTGACCCACCCAGGTGCCCCAAGAATTTTTTTTTAACATTTTACTTATTAATTTGAGAGTAAGAGAGACAGAGATTGCAACAGAGAGCACACCTGAGCAGGGAGGAGAGGGAGAAGCAGGATTCTGGGATCATGACCTGAGCCAAAGGCCAATGCTTAACTGACTAAGCCACCCAGGCACCCCTTTCCTAAGAATATTAATAACAGTTTTTGTTTGCTTGTTTGCAATTATCTTTTGCTCCCAGAATTGCTTCTATTTCCTCTAATTCCCACTTCCCGCCCTTGTTTATTAGCATTGGTATCTGTCTTTCTTGTACTTGCAGGTCCATTAATTCCTGTGCATCCATTCACTTTTAAGAATGAGATGCTAAAATGTTAACTGGAGATTTGTTTGGACTGGAACAAAGCATTTCAACAGAGAGTCTACATGTTTACAGAGTAGAATGAGCAAATGGGGATGTGGCTTTTTTATTATAAAATCCACACATATTGGTATCTGTGTCAATTTTCTGGGGCCAGATTCCTCCAAAGAACTCCCTCTAATTTCCTACTTGAGGCTTAGTCAAGGGAAGATAAAAGCTTGACTTATAAGCACTCAGAGATACCAAAGGGGAAGGGGGCTGGAGACTATATATTCATATAGAGATTTTCCATTTTTAATCACTACCCCTGTCCCCACCTACTGCTATAAATGGTGACCGACTCCATATTCCCTCTCTTTTGATCTTCTTATGAAGTAAATGCCTTCTCTTCTGACGGAAATGAAAGGAGACAAGTATTTGTACCTAACCTAAGAGGGAGTCTTGGGTCATAACTTCTTTATGTAGTCTTCCAAAATTTTAAATTAATTTATACCAATGTTTCATATAATAAACATATTAAATATTTTTGAATTATATTACAGATATTCTTTTCACATTATTTGACTTTTAATTATTTTTGGTTCAAGCAGAACCTCTAACACTAAAGGAGAATCTACTACAACATAGTGAGGGGCGCCTGGGTGGCACAGCAGTTAAGTGTCTGCCTTCAGCTCAGGGCGTGATCCCAGCATGNGGAGAATCTACTACAACATAGTGAGGGGCGCCTGGGTGGCACAGCAGTTAAGTGTCTGCCTTCAGCTCAGGGTGTGATCCCAGCATGATGCGTTCGAGCCCCACATCAGGCTCTTCCACTATGAGCCTGCTTCTTCCTCTCCCACTCCCCCTGCTTGTGTTCCCTCTCTCACTGGCAGTCTCTATCTCTGTAGAATAAATAAATAAAATCTTTAAAAAAAAAAAAAACATAGTGAACACATGCTCTCAGCTAAGTATTAACTACTTTAACCCAAATTATCTCATATATCATATTTAAAATAGGTTGTTAGTTTTCCCAGTTTATGCATGATGAAACCAATGTTCTGGGAAGTTAGTAAACCCCACTGTCAGTGTGCTAGATATGATCCATGAAGTCACCAGGCATTTGAGAATGAGGGCTTATTTGGTTATTATCTTTGTTTTGTATCTTTGGAATTATGTCCAATAATTCTAAATGAATACAGGAACAGAGTTCCTGTTGTTACCCATAATATGTACAGAGGATGTGGCCTTAACTTTGTATAAACCAGAAAAGAAGCAGCTGTTTTTTTACTTTTTTCAGAGTCTTATCTAATCAGATTGTGTTCTTTAATGCAAATTGCTTGGTATAAATGTACAGTAATCCAAGAAGATATAAACTGCCATGTTATTGTGAATCTGCATCATTCAGAGGCCTTAGTTCAAACAAGTGCTCGTATAGTGTCTTCCTCAGTGTTTCAGTCAGATAAGCTTGAAATTTCTCTCTTCCTGGAAAACCGTTAATTCTGGTTTGTCAGGATTCTATAAGATTCTACTGGTCCCAGTTTCTCTGCTGGGATTTACATCAACCTGATTATTTTTACATCAATGACTCGAGGCTATTTGACCCTGAAATCTGGCTAGCTGAATGCTCTATAAACTGTTCTAGACATATGAGAATGAGTGAACACTTTCTAATAATTTTTATAAAGTAAATATAATATTGATAACTAAACCTGACAAAGATATTGCAAGGAATGCTGCAGACCAATATTACTAACATTGATGCAAAATACAAAATGCAATATTAGCAAACAGAATTCAAAGTCACATCAAGAAAATATACACTATGACAAGGTTGAATATGTTGCAGAAATTTCCAGAAATTCAAGATTTGTTCAAAATTAGTATTTCCATTAATATCTCACATAATAATAAAGTATATAAAAATTCTAAGACGCTAAAAGTCTTCAAGAAATTCAACATTTATTCCTGATTTACAAAAAAGATTCAAGAAAATAGGTGTTTCCAGAGACTTTCTTAACATGATAGAATACATATGCTTTAGTTCTAAAGTCACTTTCTTACTTAATGGGTAATCCATACAGACATTTCCCCTAAATAAAAAACAGGGGAAGAATGCCCACAGTTCTCAATAAGGTAGCAGGATAGAAAATTAATATATACAAATCAATGGCCTCCATACATACAAAATGTAACCAGTTCGATGACACAATGGTAAGGAAAACTCCATTTATATTAACAAGAAATAAGAATAGGATTTTAGGACAAACAAAATAAGAAACGTACAGATTTACATAAGATAAACTCTAAAATACTCCTGAAAGGGTGAACTTCTGCTTCTATCTGGGAGTAACAAAGCACCCTTCCCTGTACCTGCTCAGGTGTTGTCAGAGGAGGCCTAGCAGTGAGTCAGGACTTTTACCACCACAGAAATGAAGAAGCCACACCCTCTGTGGTATCACTGGAAGCCATGGTGAAAGCAGTAATGAGGAGCTTCTCCACGAAGTATCAGTGGAGACCTATTGGGAACTAGAATTGTCACTTATACCCCATGTAACGAGGGGTCCCTCATCAGCTCAGGTGTCAATGAAGACCTATTGAGGAACTAGACTTCTAACCCAGTAAGAAGGCTTCCTCCCTCCTTTCCCTGATGGAGCGGTGTCAAAAGAAAAAATCTAAAATAGAAGGCTAGATAATATCCAGAAACTTATAAAATAATACTCCAAATGTCTGATTTAATTGAAAATCACCCATCGTATTAAGAATCAGGAAGATCTCAAACAGAATGATAAAAGACACTCATTGGATGGCAAATAATTCTTCTAAAATGCTTCAATATGCAATAACAAACACATGAAATAGTTGAAATGATTGAAAGTCTAAGCAAAAACAATGGCTGACATAAAGAAGTGTAAAACAAAAATTTTAGAAATAAAAATACAATAATCGAAATACTACTACTAAAAAAAATCATAAAAGGAATCAATAGTAGAATGGAGGAGACAAAGTTAAGAACCAGTGAACTTGAAGACAGAATAATAGAAATGACCCAATCTGTACAACAGAGAAGCAGACTGAGAAAAGAAGTTGAACAGAGCCTCACTGAGCTGTGAGACTATAACAAAAGATCTAACATTTATGTCATTGGATTCCCAGAAGAGGAGAAAGAGAAAGCAGCAGAAATAGTCCTCTAAATAAAATGGTAGAAAACTTTCCAAATTTGTCAAAAGACATAAATGTACATACTCAAAAAGTTGAGTGATTCCAAACAGGATTAAACCCAAACAAACCCACACCAGAAACATAATAGTCAAATTTCTGAGAGCCAAAGAGAAAGGGAAAACAACAACAACAGCAACAACAACAAAAACCCATTGAAAGCAGTGAGATTGAAAAGTCACCTTACCTATAAAGAAAAAACAATTTGAATGACAGTGGTCTTCTCATCAGCAACCAAGAAGGCCAAAAAGAAGTGATTCAACAGTTTTTAAGTGTTGAAAGAAAAGAATGCTTAAGGACAAATCTTCAGAAAATCTTCAGAAACTAAGAAAAAACCAAGGCATTCTTCAGAGGCAAAGAAAATTTGTTATCAGCAGATGTAAAAGAATGAGTAAAGCAAGTTACACGTAAACAGGAAATGACAAAAGATGGAATCTTGGAACATTGAGAGGGAAGTAAGAATAATGCAAAAAGCAAAAATTTGCATAAATACATTTGCCTTCTCTTGAGTTTCCTAAATTATATTTCGTTGTTGAAGCAAAAATTATGACACTATTTGATATGGCTCTAAATGAATATAGGGGAACTATTAAGACAATTATAAATGGGGAGGATAAAGGGACGTTAAACAAGGTCAGGTTTCTCCACTTCACTTACACTGGCAAATACATGGTATCAATGATGAGGGTGAGGTTTCTAACTGTCTGGGTCAGGCAATGCAAATAAGGAAAAGGATAAGGCCAGGATGAATCTTGTGTTCTATTGGAATAAAAAATATTAATATGAAATCATGTTTAAAAAAAAATTTAAAGGGGTGCCTGTGATGAGGGAATAGAAGGCAAGCTGAGGACAAAGCAGAAGCTGACACCCTTCCCCTCCCCCCATGGGATATATGTGACATTCCTCAGGCATTGCTGGCTGCCCTAAAGGAAAAACAAATAGTTAATTTACAGAGATCACAATCCTGCAAGACCTGAGTCTCCCTCAGTTTACAAATGTCTTAACAATTTTAGCAATCTACAAGAACAAAGCATTTCTATCAATAACCTAGCTTCCAGAAGGCAATGTAGATACATTTAAATGCCCTTGTAACCTGCAGCCCATTGACAGATAATTGAACCAGCAGAGTGTAATGTTCCTCCAGAAAGTTCCCAACTATCTTATAATGTTAATGACTTATTAAAGCAGTAAGCAACCTTATCTTGACAATGGCAAGGCCTCTGGTATCTTTGTAGGTCCTCTTTAGCATATGAAAGTCCTTTGGAAACCTCCCTTTTTCCTTACTTCCACTAACCCCATAGTATATAATAATCAGCCACCCTTCACAACCCAGGGCAGCAGCTCCTTCTGCCCAGGGGCCCTGTCCCCATGCTTTAATAAACAACCATCTTGCACCAAAGACATCTCAAGAATTCTTTCTTGATTGTCAGTTCTGGACTCCACCCCACTAAACCTTACCAATGTTCCAAAACTACATCACCTGGGTGGCTTAGCTGGTTAAGTGTCTACCTTCTGCTCAGGTCATGATCTCAGGGTCCTGGGATCTAGCCCAACAGTGGCCTCCCTGCTCAGCGGGAAGTCTGCTTCTCCCTCTGCCTCTCTCTCTCCCACTCTCACTCTCTCTCAAACAAATAAATAAAAAAATCTTTAAAAATTTTAAATATGCACAGATAGTTAGATATAAATATAGATGTATGTGAATATGTGTGCATACATATGTTTCTTTCCTAGTGCAGCATATTCTAAAAGGAATCACATCCAAATAGCAATGAGCAAATCTAGTGCTCAGGAATTCGTTTATAAATACCATTTTCCAACAAAGGAAATTGATGCCCTCAGGTCTGAGTCAGGGAAAATGTAAGAGGAACTTGGAACATCAATCATATGATTGCAGAAAGTAAAAAGCTGTTAAAAAAAAAAAAAGCCATGTCAAAAGAACTCAGAAGCCAACTCCAAAAAGCTACCAGTGCCCACATCTGGGACATTTTTAGCCACAAATTAATAATAATAGTACTGTTTTACAGTAAGTATCCATGAGTTTGCACTAACATAATAAACAAACAATAAATAAGGTAGGTGGGTAGATAGATGATAGATAGATAGATAGATGAATAGCTATATTTTAAGATAAAAGGGACGACTTTTCCTTATACTACAATTTGAATATACAGAGAAAGAATCATAGGAATAGAAAATCATCATTTTGCAGACACACTGTAGTAACTGCTCTAGTCAAGTATCCTCATTGTATGCTAAAATTAGTTGGGAAAGTATTATGAGAAATGGGATATTTGCAAAATTTAAAACTATCTCCCCATAAGATGCTTATTAAAAGTGGAAAATAATAATTTTATGGGGCAAAAACTTGGCACACACCACCTTAACAAAGTTATCAAAGTTAGTATCACTAATATGAGATGTAGTCATCATGTACTTGATATGATGCACTGAGAAGGGTGCAACAGATTTGTGTTACTCTTGCCAAAAAATGTATGACTCAGACTCAAGGAGAAATGTAAATTAAATGCAACCACAGTTCCTGGATTGGAATCAGAACAAAAAAAAATATATAGTGGGACAATTGGTAAGTTTGAGTAAGGTGTCTAGATTAGTTAATAGTATTATATCAACATTAATTCCTTAATCTTTATAATTGTACTATGGTTATGTAATTTGTTAACATTTGGAAAAGCTGGTAAAGGATTTTCGGGAACTCTTTGGTACTCTTTGCAACTTTGTGTAGTCTACAATTATTTCAAAAAAAAGTTTAAAAAAACAAAAGCAAATAAAATCATTAGTTTAACTTCTGATTCCTCATTGCAACCTGATTGGTCATCACCTATGGTTTCAAATTCGTTTGTATAAATATCCTAAAATATTTGGAAATTTATATAAAGAAAATGGGAGTTACACTGTTTAAATAAATTCAATATCCTATGCTTGTATTTGGTCTTAAAAGATTTTAAGTTAAGATGGCTGAATTCATGATCATAGTTATATTATTAATCTTTAAATTTAGACTTAGATTACTCTGTAGCTTATAATTTTAAAGCTTCGTTGCTTATTCCTGTCTCTTATGTTAACTTCTCATGGCTGAATAAAAATCAAGGATAGATTAGGAAGTACTAAAATAGAACAGGCCCTTATCATATTTTCTCCAAATAAAGTTATCCCAGTATATAATCTTAATAGGCAAGCCCTATTTGGTAAAGAAACTATATATAAATGTTTGTGTTTCAGACATAGAATAAATTATAAACAGTGTAGCAATTTCTTATGATTGGCAAAGAACAGAGCATACTGAGGTTTTAAACATTCCACACAATTTTGTTAATATTTATTCTGATTTAGACATTTGGTACACGTGCAGGCAATACTGGAATTGAGATAAAATATTTATACTTAATGTTTTGTGTAAGGCTAAAAAGAAGATAATATCTTATTTGATAGCTGGAGCTAGTTGGAATTTGACCAGTTAATATGAATAACTTTGCTTGAAAATCTTTATCTAGATGGTCAGAACTTAGATGGGTAAGCTGGCTGATTAATTCCAGATTTCAAATATTTTCATTCCAAATTCTCTTCCTGCCAAGATAATTATCGGGAACAATATAGATGAGCACAAATGGTTTTGGGAATTTTATGCTGTTTAGGGTTAAAAATTAGTTCATGATTTTTTAACTTCAGTTGTACTTGGTAAATATATCCTTTGTCGTATTCTAATTTTTAAACATTTTGGAAGTAATTCTTGAAAGCTTTTGTCACACTCAGTGTCATTTGGAAGATGAATCCCACTTGGCTGCATTTCATAGCACCTGCAACTTTCGGAAATAACTAAGATTTTTAGTTGACATGTCCCAGATATCAATTTCTGTTACAAGTTAAATGATTGTATCTGTATGCTTGTGAGGCAAGGTGCCTTTGCTAAGGACAATATCTAATGATGAAGAGCAAATAAAGGCAAGCAGTGATTTAAATCTCTACTCAAGAGGGAAAAATATACAAAAGTAATGCTTGGAATTTGACCTCAGCTGTTAAAAGGAAAATTAATTACAAGGATATGTAGAAGCATGTATCTTAGCTTTTTTCAATGTTGTTGATGCTTCATAAGCTACATAAAAAAAAAAAAAAAACTTTGGTACTATTGCATGATAAATGTAAACAAGCAGTATTTTACTAAATTAATATTCTATAAGTAAAGTTTATAATATATAATAATGCCTCATCATTTTATGAGTTGACATTCTGAGATTTAAAATAAACAATGAAAGACTAAAAAGGGATGCAGATTGCCTGCAATTCGGGCACAAACCTCAAACTTTAAGTGGGAGGAAGTTCTCTTGAGATTGGATACAGAAACTGTACTGATTTAATTTGTTTAGAGCCCCTGGAACAAAAGTGGTCCAGGAATGAGCAGGATAACAATTATATAAAAGATAACAATTAATAAAAGATTCAATAATAGAATCACAAACCAATTGGAAAATTTTGTATACAACCATATACCCGGGTCACTCTTAAATTTAGTTATTATTTGGAAACTTGAGGATGTGGGGGGGTCTTGGAAATTTTTTATGTATGTTTAGCACTGGGGGGTTAGGAATGGATATTAGGATATTAAATAAGACTATTTGAAGAGGTATCAGGGATTTTGTCATCGTGAGTTTACCTGACTTTAAAATACTTTTAGGAGATAACAACTGACCCTCTATAGTTGGATTTTGAGGGAAAATTTTTCTAAAGATACAGACATCTTTGACCCTAGATCTTCCTTGGAAGAGAGCAAAGGAAAAAAAAAATAGAACAAAGGACAGCTAACAGGGCAATTACAGGTGACAAATTCTGGGCTTTACAGACTTGTTTCTCTAATACAAACCTAGAAAGACAGGAATAAAGTTTGTTGCTGGGTTGAAGAGATGGGTAGAAGCACACAGATGCCATTGAAGGGCCTGTGCGCCCCTGCAGAAAGGAGCTCGTTTTGGTGTCTGGAATGCTTCAGTGACAAGGCAGATTTTGAGAAACACTGAGAAATACTTGAGAAGAGCTGATAGAAGTATGTCCTTCCAGGGAGGCTTGGCTGTATCTACCTTGCTCATCATTATGTTTCCAGGCCATAAGGGAGTATTTGCCCATTAGATAGCACTTAGCAAAAGTTTGTTTATGAGACAAAAAATTAGTCACTCCTTCTTTCCTTCCTTTACATTTTGGAACTTCAGCTACAGTATTGATTACAGGATGCTGAGTTATTATATAGCATGCTGAATGTTGAGAGAGAACTGAATTTCAAGCAGGATAGAAATGGCTTTCAATCAAATTCTATTCACTACCAGTTTGAGAAATTAGAAAAGTTCCTTACCTCCATTGATTTTCAGTTTCCTCATCTGTGATTAATAAAACCAAAATTATATATAAGAAGTGTAGCACAATGCCTAACGTAATGCAGAGTGAGTAGATTGAATAACATAGATGATAAATTCAGATTAGAGAATATAGAATAGAATAATTGTACATTTGGGGTAATACATCTGCTGAAAAACTGGCCTAAATGAAGAGGCTGCCTTAGGAATGTAGCAAATGGCAGATCACTCGTGATTTAGGCAACAGTACTAGTTACGAGAAGCGCAAGCTGTTATATCCCCTAATAGTGGTGAATATTTAGGAGTTATTTGGGCCATGCTCTAGCCCAAAGGCAACGAAGATCATTTCTATCATTGGTTGGTGCTTAGTACTCCATTTCTAGAGCAATGCTAGTGTTAGGTTATATAGGGACCTAAGCTGAATCTCCAGCCTACTGCTTCTCCAGTGAAAGTAGGAAGAGAACAACCAGTAGAAGTACCTTTAGAATCCAGTACATCCCTGCAAGTGAACTGAATCTGAAGACTCATGGGCAGAGGGAGACATAACAGAGCAGTGTGAGAATCTAGCAGTCATTCTGAAGACAACAAATAGAAGCTAGGGCAAGGCTTTAAATTTCTACATTTTCTTTAGTTCCCAACCAAATGGTAGCTGTTTGCCTTCTTTTTCGTCAGCTTGTCCAACAAGTTGCTGTGGTAAGGTATTTTGGGTGCTCTTGATGAAAGAGTTACTACCTAAAGTCAAAAAGCTCTTAAGTATAAGAACTAAGATAGGAATCCAGGTCTCCTGACTCCAGTTTTATGGCCAAAATATACACTAAAGGGCTTAAATAACTAATCCTTTGTGAGAGAGTTAAGTAAATTTGGGTTTTATTTAATAATCAAGAAAGCACCTGAGTGTGGTTCCATTAGAGAAAGAGTACTCCTTTTGACGTCAGTGGAAACAGGACTTTATATTGAATTCAGGGTAGGGCTCTAAATGGACATTCCTGTTGCTTGATCATATTTCTTAGTAATCTCTTAATATTTATAGATAGAATGCCAAAAAAAGTTAAGTGTGTGTTAATCAGTTCCTAAAAGGATTAGACCTTAACTTTAAGTATTAAACCTTTGCTTATCTTGTCAAAAGCTTCAGTTTTGTTGGAATCCTAATTACTAACCTATTCCCCTGTGCAGATGGTTATGGGGAGGAAGTTCCTTCTCCCTTGACCAAAGTAATTTATTAGTTTGTTGACAGATTACACAAGGCTGAGCTCTCTGCTTATCACAGTTAATGTCTCAAATATGCCTGAGGAGTGTGTATTTTGTACTTGTAAGGTCATCGTGTTACCACAAGCTCTAGCCTGTTTGTTTGAACAAGGGCAAGAACATATACATAGATCATTCAGTAAACTTATTAGTTAGAGGTATGGTGGTTAACAAAGATAAACACTCTATCTACACAGTACCTGAAGAAAAGCTCTCAAAATTCCTAGCTTGTCTTCACATTCTAACACCAACACAAATTTTATATAATCTTATTTATCTGTTCTTCATTTTATATACATGCAAATAGTTTATATGCATGCAAATGTACTTATCATGTATCTGTATCACAATAGATTTAATATATGCAGAATTATTTGTTAGAATTAAGAAGTAAAAAGATATCTGGTACCATAACATCATCACATCTACTACTCAGGAAATGTCTCTAAATTTTTCTTAATATGTATAATATTTTACTGCAAAATAGGGATTGATGAAAGGAAAGATAATTTGTACTGAGGTAACATCTCAAGATGAAAAGTATTAATTCCCTTATTTCCTTAATTTTTTCCCCAAATGCAAAAATTACAATTCACTGATAGCTAGGGTTCATTGAAGAATGATAAGTTAAAATTTGCCAGTGACTGACGTAATAGAAGCAACTCCTTCTCCCTTTGGTTAACAACTGCCGACTTCTGAAGGACCATTTGGTCTACAAGTCCCCTCAGTGGACTAACTCAATGAAAGAAGAAGAGAGTTTCTGACCTGTCTGCCTTGGGACTCTTCATCCTTAGTCAACATATTTCTGGGACTCCTGTCACCTGCTCCTCCTTTTTTCATTGCCTATTTTTCCCATATTTACTAAGAACAAGTCTTGCTTTGTAGTTCAGCATTTAAATTTTTTTTCAATTCATTACCACGAAGAATGTTATATATTTTTTTATATTATTTTATTTTTTTAATATCAAAGCTTGTGAATTTCTTGATTATTTACTACTTTTATTTTATATCTTTACTTTAAATCTTCTGTATGGAAAATTTATATTCTTTTTACTCTTAATAACTTTATCTTGTTATATTTATTCTCCATTGCTCTAGCTATTCAGTTACTTCTTTGTCCACTACCTTACTATTTACCTTTCTTTTCATATTTTATTTACTTCAAAACATGTATCCTTTTTGATTATTTAACTTTCTCTTTTAATTTCTTTTTTTTTTAAAGATTTTATTTATTTATTCGACAGAGATAGAGACAGCCAGCGAGAGAGGGAACACAAGCAGGGGGAGTGGGAGAGGAAGAAGCAGGCTCATAGTGGAGGAGCCTGATGTGGGGCTCAATCCCACAATGCTGGGATCACGCCCTGAGCCGAAGGCAGATGCTTAACCACTGTGCCACCCAGGTGCCCCTCTCTTTTAATTTCTTAATTTTTATTTTATTTAATTTTGTTGCCCCTTTTGACCATGGCCATAGCAGTGTAGCAGCAGAAGAAAGTAATATGGAGCAATTGTTTATTCATTCAGAAAAAAAAAATATTACATGACTGCAAGTTACAAGGCACACTATTCAGGAGAAATATTGATTACTGAATAATCATTTCCTCAAGCTTTGGAGTTTATACCATCCCCATAATAATATGGATTTGATGCAGTTTCTCTCAGCCATTTCTCTGAGATTGAGTGCCCCCATAACACCAAATAAGAGATTGTTCTCTCAGGACCACCTGAGTGCAGGTAATGCACATAGAGCTTTAGTTCTGTGATTCTCCTGATTCTCTCCTGACAAGAGTACAGATCTTCAAGAACACCCTCACAGCACCAGAGATAAGCCTGCTGATGAGCATGCATTTGCCAACTTGTGTTCTTCTGAATGATGCTTTTTACTATGTGTTCATTTGTGAACGACAAAGCTGACCATATTTCCCACTTTGTTTTGACTGCTGAAATAGTCATAGTCAGATTTGTGGTCCACTTTCTTGCAATTTTATGGCAAGGATTTACAGGATGAACTTGGTGTACTAAAATTCACCCATGGCTGTCTCTTTCCTTACCCTTCTATTCAATTTGTCCTAGTTTCTTTACTAATTTGTATCCTTTGTGTTGTCTTTCCTCTTCTTTGCATTTTGACAGGTACTTTAAAGAGACAGAACCTTTTTTTATACTATAAAAAGTTTTTAACAGATTGTGTATTTTTGAGCAGAATCTATGCTCCATCTGCCTCTGCTGGTACTCGGGAGTATACTACCTGATACAAAAAAGGTGTGAATTCTAGCTCGATTCCAGAGCAGTTCTGTGTTTTCATCGTCATATAGAAACCAAGTGTTTAGATTCATATATGCCCTCATTTCTGATTTAAAAAAAATCATGTAATGAACATTGTTTCTAGGGTTCGTCTTCATTGGGCTGGTGTTCTCGGAACAATAGCTTAAACAGCGTCTGGTTCCTGTTCCGCTACCTCCTCCAATAGCTCAGGATCCCCTAATCGAAGGCATTTTCTTTCAGAAGTCAACTGACATTCACAGATTTTTTGCCCAGTTAGTATTGTGAGGTTTCCTTATAGCTTTCTATGTTACCTTGGAAAAAATGTTAAGTATTTTTCCTAAGACTAAACATTTCTTAGGGATATGTATAATGAGGAGCAGACTGCTGTAAAGTTATGGAGAGGAACAAGAAGAGGGAGGTTTCCAGGGAAATCTACATCAAACTTTTTAAGCAGAAATGAATTCGAACTATTCTTATAGAGTAAAATAGCTTTATTATCCTGTATATCCCTTAACGTAGTGCTACATCTGGGGAAAGATTTGATTAGAACTAAAGGCCACATTCTTCAGGAAGTATCTGGAGCATAACCTCCTGCTGTCTCTCACCCTGAGGATATAGGGAAATTATTCACATATGCTCAGTACAATGAGAAGATTCCTTTCTTCTTCCTGTGCACAGCAAAACCAATTGCTGTCAAGGGCACAAACCAGAGAACTCTTTAGAACGAGCAGATTAACACTTCTTTCTATAGGAAGAGTTAAGCATGTATCTCTATTGTTTAAATTTAAGCTTAAATGCAATGCATCCATGTTGACAACAAACTGGAAAGTTATGTGTATTTTTCTGAAAGCTCTCAGAACTTCAGATGGAGAAGCATAGGGGTATAGAAGGTAAATTACTGCACTTTGTTTATTTATATGAAGCTGAAAGTATATTCTAGAAGGAAGTGTTATAGGCCTACAGATACTCCCTTTAATTCTGTGCAGACTACAATAGTTGCCACCAGCCAAGAGGCAACTACATAACAAAATCATCATTTATCAAAGGTTATATACATGATAATTTAAGTATGTTTTAGGGAAATTCAAGTAATATAAAAAAAACTTAATGTACAAACCTTTAAACATAGGTAATTCCGTTCTGGATTTCAATTCATGTCACTTTAAATATAGCCACTATAAATAATTTTATCCCCAAATCATATTTTTCAGCAATAAATATGATATATTCTGTTGTACCCAAATATTTCATTGGGATCAAATTAAATAGTCTAAAATTTAATATTACCACCTTAACTACACAGATGATCTATTTTTTAATGTCTAATCTATTTAGCCACATTTGGGCTTTACTATAGATTATTTATGAAATAATTAAATTCCATCATATAAACATAGCTTGAGTGCTGTCCACCAGATATGTGCATTTGTATATGCTAATGTGAGACACTATCTCCCCATCCTCTCTGTCATCCTTATACATACTGGAGACCAAACCCTAGAGCGACACATGGTGGGTCCTGGCTAGAGCCCCACTTTTCCCTTCCATGACAACACTGACAGCTTCAACATGATAACTGATAGGTCAGTCTATCGGGGCTGCCCTCAAAGTATGCCAAATACCAAAAGAACCAAATTTTCTTGGTCATCCTTGTTACCCACATCTCCCTCTTCCCCCTCCCACCCCCTCTATATATGTATATTTATACTCACATATACACACACATACATATATGACTTTACTTATAACAAGAGCTGAAACAGTCACTATATGGCAATGGCCAACTTTACAGGGATTTTTTTAAGCCAATATTGTCAACATAGTGATTCTAAGAATAATATGTTGGGAAAAATTCCAATGTCCTGTTAACCACTGGCTTGTTACTATTGGGAACAGGTGCTGCTAGAAATAGTTATTTTTAGGGGCACCTGGGTGGCTCAGTCGTTAAGCGTCTGTATTCGGCTCAGGGCGTGATCCCGGAGTTCTGGGATGGAGCCCCACATCAGGCTCTTCCGCTGGGAGACTGCTTCTTCCTCTCCCACTCCCCCTGCTTGTGTTCCCTNCCTTCGGCTCAGGGCGTGATCCCGGAGTTCTGGGATGGAGCCCCACATCAGGCTCTTCCGCTGGGAGCCTGCTTCTTCCTCTCCCACTCCCCCTGCTTGTGTTCCCTCTCTCGCTGGCTGTCTCTATCTCTGTCAAATAAATAAATAAATAAATAAAATCTTTAAAAAAAAGAAATAGTTATTTTTATACAATCGATTTTTACAGCCTCGCACAGACATTCTTGCTCATAGGATGCTTTTCTCAGGGTGAAACCAAGATAACATCATAAATTTGGATATATATTATAGAACCCTGAGTATGAGTTTGAATAATTTTACAGATAAATTTACTTATCTATAAATTACTAAATAGAAGAGTTTCTTTTTTTAACAGGCCATTTTTGAAATTTATTTTAAGTTCTCCTTTAGTGAAGCTATATTCTTTTTTCCTCAAAGCCTGTAGTTCAAGTCAGTGGATGATTTTTAGCTGTATGGAATAAAAGAAAAATGATTTTTCCACATATGCATAAGATTGTAACCATATGCACCCAATAGTGCAGTTTCTACTATGGGTTATATTACACCAAAATAAATGACAAAATTTCTGCCTGGAAAGCCAATATTACAGGGGAATAAGTGATGTAATAAAAATAACCAGAGTGTTGTCTGTTAACTTTAATTGGAATGTACTTTCACTGCAGTTTCCAGAATAAGATTAATATATATTAAGCAAAATAAAGGAAATCAAGTATATTAAATAAATTCAATAATTAAAAATAAGTGCTATTTGTATGTTATAAACTTCGCCCCCCTTTTCTGTATAAGCATTATTTTAATAGAAATTAACTAGGGACTATGATTGATTAATTAACATTGATTAATGAGATTTGTGACCCAGAATAAATAAGGTTCTCCTCTCCTCCTTGTTCCTTTATTTAAGTAGTTTTATTATTGAGATTTGTCTTAAGATTAACTTTTACATAAAGTGATTTTAAGTATTAAGATTTGCCTTGAGATTAAACTTTTTTAAGAAGAGTTTTTCTAATACAATGTTTAAAAACTACTGGAGAGTGTTAGAAGAGAATATCCTTTCCCCAACTCTGGTTTTCATGAGGATTGATTTTCCCTCAACACATTGGTGGTACCTTCCCTGGAGTTATCTAGTTGACTGGAGTTAGCTGATGGGTGCCAAAATTGGTCCACAGTTCTCAGTGAGATGGGTTAAGCTCCATAAGTCCAGTACATGGGATTTCATCATGTTAATGTTTCTTTCTCCATTCAGATTACTGACCTAAATAAGTGTGTTGAATCTGAAGACTTAAAATGTCTAGTGGTGGGATGCTCCAAGGTTCAGGCTGGGGGTGGTCTCCTTTGTTGATCTTATTTGGCTTTCATGATATTATATAACCTGGTTTTATCTGTGATAAATGGGATATTGTGGGCTTCCATCTTTGTTTTATTTCTAAAATTGATTAGAATCTGCTCTGAGGATTAGAATGATGGTTGCTTCCACAATCCCAATTGATTAAATGGCTTTCAAGTATTTTCTCCTCCATACAGAGAGAATAAAATTTACCAGCCACCAGTGATTGATTACTCGGAGTCATGCTCTATTTTATGTGATTTTCACATACCATGTCTTTTAACTCCTCTACATTCCAACATAGTTGCTGTTCTTATGTTCATTTTACTGATGAGGAAACTGAGACCCAAAGATGTTAGTTACTTGCCAAAGGATTAAAAACTAATAAGCGGAAGGACCATGACTCAAATTTATAGTTTGGTTCGATATTACTTTTCAATTTTTTTAGAATTTTTTTGAAAGATTGACTTATTTATTAGAGAGACAGAGAGAGAGAGCGTACGCATGAGCAAGAGGAGGGGCAGTGGGAGAGGGAGAGAATCCTCAAGCAGACTCCCCACCACTGCGGAGCCCCAGGTGAGGCTCTATCCCACGACCCTGAGATATGACCTGAGCCAAAATCAAGAGTCCAACGTGCAACTGACTGAGCCACCTAGGCACCCCTGACTCAGTTTGATTTTAAAGACTATCTTTTTTTTTAATTATAAGACATTTAATGTGAAAAAATGACATAATATGACATGATTAAATTAACATGTGAACTTTTTTGTATTGAGAAAAATGCAATATTAAAAAAAAAAGGTGCCTTCAGTTTAATCATCTACTATCTGATCCCCCCTTTCAATCTCCCATCTTTGATCAATCCAATGCTAGTAAGTTGTTATCTCCCCAGAACTTTGTTCTTGTTCTTATAGAACTTATAAACACATGCTGATAATTTAGGTTTTTAATTTATATATTCATAATCATAATCTTCAAATTACTATCATATATCCAATTCTATTTTTAAGCTAACTCATTTATATTTATTATTTTACGTGAATTAGTTATGTCATACATGGCTGACTATTTTTAAAGTTTTATTTTTCCCTTTAATTCCCTCTGTCCCCTCTTCATTCTGTGCAACTGCATATAGCAACCCCACTACCTACATAAACAGAGCAAAGACTGACTGTACTTAAGTACTCGTCTACATGCTTATGTACTTATATAAAATATGTAGATTTATAACTTGAGTTTAGATAAATCAGGTTATAAGAACTCAACTTTACAAGGAGTTTCATTGACTACCCCTATTTTTCTTGCAAAGTTTTCTTATAATTTAAAAGGCTTCTGAAGGATTTCCTTTGCTTCAGGAACAGATGGGCACTATCACATGAGAGCCACCCACACAAAATTTTATAGTTAATGCATTTTGTGGCAAGTTTTCCATTTGACGTCTCACAGTTTATAAACTCGTAGCAATAAAGATATTGTGCAGCATGCGTCCCATGAAATTGTGCCTTTTGTTGATTATGGTATCATTTGCATTCTTTTCATGAGTTTCTTTAGACTTTACTCTTTTGTTTTTCATTAAATGTGGAATTATATGAACTATTTATAGACACACATATTTTGCTTATAAGTATGGTTGAAAAATGCAAAATAGTTATGAAAAATTAAAGAGAAATGTTAGCAGAATAGTAGAATGACAACGAAAGGATTTATAGGATTATTCAGCTTTTCTCTTTGATTTCAGCTTTGTAAGGTGTATTTTTCTAGTGATTTGTCCACTTCAAATTTGGCAGATAATTGTTTATAACATTCTCTCATTATCTTTTGTATGCCTGATGTCCTTATATTGGCTAGTAGTGACTTGTCTCTCTCTCTTTTTAAAATTTTCTCTGTAGGTCTTGCCAGAGATTTAGCAATTTTATTATGTTCTAAGAACTTTTGTTCTCTAGATTTTCTTGATTTTATGTCTTATTAATATCTGCTCTTATTACGTTCCTTTTTCATTTTATTTTATTGTCCATTCTATAATATATTGAATAGGTGCTTAATACATTAGTGTTATAGCCTTTCTTCCTTCCTAATATTTGCATTTAAAAATGTAAATGTTCCTCTAAGTCCTGCTTCAGTACATCAAAAAGCTTTTGGTATGTAGTTACTTTATTGTCACTTATTTCAAAACTATTATTTTCTACTATGATTTTTTTATAGGTAGGCTATTTAGAAAACTACTTTTATATTCAAAAAATATGGGCATTTTCTAATATGTTTTTGCTTATGATTTCAAATATAATGAATTATGGTTAGAAAAAATCTGTATCATTTCAATCTCTTGGCATTTTTGTAAGACTTGCTTTATTGTCTACCATATGTTCATTATTTTTAGTAAATAATTGCAAATGCTTCTTGCATGTGTGCCTGAAAATAATGCTATACTTTATTTTGATAGCTAGCATTCTACCTATGTCCAGGTGATATATTTAAAAAATATACTGTTCAAACTTCTATATTTTTATTAAGTGCTTACATAGTCTAGCAATCATTTAGTAAAATCTTTCACTGTTATTGTGGATTTGTCTATCTCTCCTTTTAGTTTTATTAAACTAATAATAACTATTAAATTTATAAGGCTATTAAATTAGTAGCTTCTATATTTTAAATTCATATTATCAGGTACAAATACATTTATAATTATTACATATTTCTGGGAAATTGGCAAAAAATACCATTATGATGTGGCCCTTTTAAGTAGAGATTGTGCCTTAAAGCCTATTTTGTTTGATTTCAAAAAAGCTCTACCAGCTCTTTTATTTGCTACTCTTTGCTATAATTTTCTATTCCTTTATATTCGAACTTTCCACATCCTCATGTTTTAGAATATTAAGCTATGGCTCTTGCTTTTGCTGCTGCTTTTTTCATGAGTATTCAACCGAATACATGACAAAAATCAATCAACTGTATGGAGATGGACAAGGTATATAATAGGTCGGTGTTTACTGTGGCAATGGGGTCCTCGTATATAAATTGTAGCTGCACATTTCTTCTTCTTTAGCTGCTGTGGGGCTTCCCAAACACCAGATCTTGTAGAATGTATCTGAATGTGTTCAACACTAGTGATAAACAACTAAAAGGGAGCGCAGGGTTTTGAGATACTCTGTTTAGTGTTCTCTGTGTGAGTAGTTTGTTAAGGTGCTTGCTTGAGAAGGCTCACTTAAAGTTTAGACAGATTATAATCAAGTAAATGGTCATATTTATTCTTAAGGTTTAGAATGGATTGTTCTGGGAACTGCAGTGCTTTCTCATATTTTTCTATACCTCAACATGCATTTACCAACTACATCTGTAATAAATGCAATTGATAAGAAATTCAGACATGGAAAGTTTGGAAAAGTTGTAATATAAACAGATCAACTAGAGAGGCACCTGGATGGCTCAGTCTGTGGAGCATCAGACTCTTGGTTTCAGCTCAGGTCATGATCTTAGGGTCGTGAGATTGAGTCCCTTGTCAGGCTCTGCACTGGGTGTGGAGCATGCTTGGGATTCTCTTCTTCTCCCTCTGCCCTTCCCCCTCAGCTGGCACTCTTTCTCTCTTTTTCAAATAAATAAATAAACCTTTAAAAAAAATAAACAGATCAACCAGAACATTTGATCATTTAACTTATTTTACTTACTTTCATACTTTAAATAAGTTTTCTATATTTTCTCTTTTAACTATTTTTAACACATAGAACAGGAAATTAAAACATTTGTAGAAAACTCCATGTTTCAGGAAGGTAGTTAAGTTTTGATGTCCTTCTCCACTTTCTGGAGGAGACCACCTTGAAAGACCTTTGGTTTTAGAAAGAAGTCATATGTGGAGATAAATCATTAAACTGAGTGGTCTTATGAATTTTTCTTTGCTGTTAGGATAAGACTTTAACCAGATTATTGATATATTACATTATAGTGAATTATGTTAAGATGCAATTAAGAGTCCAAATTATATGAGGTTACAGTTAGAAGTAGATTATTATACCTAACTCTGAGAAATACACTAGTTTTGTGAACATGATAATTTTATGAGGTACTGAATGGGAAAGGAATTTTCTTTTCTCATCATAAGTGATGGTTATTTCTATTCCAAATCATAACTGATACGTAGAATGTGATATTTTGAAAAGTGTATAATTAGAGAACATGCATCACGTGATTACTGGTTCTCCTCAGAAATGCTGGGTTGAGATGAAAATGTAGTAAGTATTAACAATGGCCTTTGTATTTCAGGGTAGCTAATTATCTGACTGATCCAGGTGGAGCCCCAATACATTTTTGTAGGAAATATAGTAAGAAGACAGATTTAGATAATTTTATAGCTCAATACAAATTTTAACAGGAGATCACAGTTAATCATTAAAAATAAAATGAACACATTATTTGGATGCAGCTAACACAGAGATTGGACAACGCAGACCAGATAAAAGAGAACAGTCACAGCACTCAAGATGGTAAAGAGATTAAACCAAAGAGAGCAGGAAATCAGTGTGAAAACCCAATTCCTCAGAAAATTCACTGAAACCTTACCTAGGGCACTGGATATTATATGAAACTAGCCATGAGGACTTGAGCCAGCTTGATCATTTAATTTAAATATCTAAGCACACGGTAACCTCAGCTCTTACCTTGGGTAAATTTTGACTAATTAATATATAAATTGGAATTATCTTGGTTATTTGACTAAAATTCTCCCAGAAGATCAGAATGAAAATGCTTAATTGTTAAATTTGACAACTTAGAGGATGAACAGGTTTAAAAATAGGAGGAGTATTATATAAAATGGGAACATCTGTCTTTCAAGATTTCAACATGTCAATGACCTTTTTAGAACGTGTTTATATTAAAAATTCCTTTTGTTCCCATTCATATATGCCAAAAAGCATATCTCACCTAATTTCATTTCAGAGAAGGACTAAAAATCTATTTTTCACACCTTATTTAAAAGCTGCTGCAATAAAGATTATAAAAAATTGAAGCCATGTACTTATGAAGAAAAAAGTATTAATAAGGAAAATTGTGAATGAAATAAAATATCTCTCAGAAATATATATATATCAGATTTCAAAATACTGAAATATATATATATATACACACACACACACACACAAAAGTACACAAATTATGTATGTACAGCTTGAGGAATTTTCAGAATGAACACAAACTTGTTAGTGTCTACACACACACACACATACACACCCCTGTTGTGATTATTGGGACTGCATTAACTCCATGGACAAATATGGGAATAACTAGCATTTTTACATCGAGTCCTCAGTGCTGAGTGATGAAATCCTCAGTGAAAAGTACTAGCTCTTTTAATTCATCTGTGCACCTTAATTTTTTTTAAAACTCTGGATATTCATTCATTTATTTATTCATTCATCCACACATACATTTGGAGACACAATTATGGATAAGCCTCTCTTTTGTTCTGTGAGTAGTTTTAAGCTAATGGGGTAAATGAGATAGACTCATAAATGACAATAATGCAAGTTGAGTCATTTTAAATTCTTGGAAATGGTACATATAAAGTAAAAATGAAATTCAAAGAAAATAATGAATAGAAAACACAATCAAGAATGACTTCATGGAAGGGAGAACTTTTGAATTAGTCCTTGAAGAAAGGAGCCAATTAAAATATACAGCAAGAGAGTAATAACATCGTAAGCACTGCATAAAGTCATGTTGGCAAAAATGTACACAGCACAGGTAGATTGCTGGGTCTCACACCCAGAGTTTCTGTTTCAATATGTCTGGGGTGGTGGAGCCTGAGGATTTGCATATCTTACAAGTATTCATTTGATTAGGATACTGCTGGTTTGAGGACTACATTTAGAAAGCCACTGCTCCGCTGTAAAGTAGTCTCCCTCGGTTCAGGCAGAAGGCTCCTTGAACTCCTGGGATTACTCTGCTCAACGTATCTGGATAATATACCTAGCCTGAACAATACCTGTGGCTTGGATGCTCTTGTTGTACAGGCCTGGATCCTATGCCCACCTTTGTATCCTGGAGCGGATCACGTGGACTGAGGGAAGTAAGAATCCAAAAAGGATATTTTAGATACCATTCCAAAAGGAAAGGAGTACTAGGTAAATACAAATATTCATCAATGTGCTTTAATTCACAGCTCTTCAAATTTATTGAATTGTTAATAAAAACACACATTATACTCCCCATTAAAATAACTTTAAATGGTTGGACAGCTTCACTGAAAATGTGGCATTTGGACTTTAAAATATAATAATATCAACCATAACATGGAAGAGTATATTTGTTTTCAAAACATTTCAATATATAATGTATAATGGTTGAGAAGAAAGATATTTATTTGTAAATTACATCCTGAAGATGAGGTTAGATCAGTTGCAACATGTTGCCTAGCTCAAGGTGGGTAGCATTCACTCGGTATGTTATGTGAATGGAAACCATGCCGTTGTGCAACACAGGTGATCCTTAATTACATTCAGAATTTTCCATGAGGTATAGCTCATCAGTAGATAACCGGATTTGTGGATTTGACATTTTATTGGTCACTGTTATAACACAGTTTTCTTAAAGAAGGCATTTTTTATTAATCTAGAAAATATTTCTTCCTTGGCAGGTATGATTTCCGCCAGTCTAGATGGAGCCTGCTCTAAAAACCCTAAGCTTGGATCTGGATTCTTTCATATGCATCCTTTCTCAAAACACGCTGACTAGAGTCCCAGAATGTCTGCATTCTCCACAAATCCACAATCTCCCTATGGGACTGTGATAAAGTTACTTACTTTATAGTATTAACTTAAGGAGTTACAGAGTAGCAAATTTTTTATTTCTTTGGACATACATTTAGCAATGGCATACCAGCAACAGATAGAAAGCCTTGTAGCAATTTTACCACCAGCAGAAAACAGCTTATGGAGAAAAAATATATATTAAAGCCCACTTCAAGTTTAAACTTGTGAAAACTTGGTGTCTAAACACAGATAAAGTGATTTCCGAATAAAATGACCATGTGAGTGATATTTTCACACATTTTAATTCTTTGGGAAATGGATAATTTGAGAATAAATAGGGAAAGCAAGGGAATAATTCTTTAGGCAGACATGCTACCCTGTGAACTTGCTCTTGTGAAAAACCGCCCATGAGCATATTTAAGGACTTATTGTTCTGTTTGCTGTGTATATGAGGTATGATCACTAAATCTGGAGAATGAGTTATGAAATGGAAAATGTCCCCTGGCCTGAGACTACCGACGTAGCTGTTCCGGTGGTGCTTTGGCGTGGTGACAACATTCAAAAATTCTTCTTAGTGCAGCCAGAATTGAGAGTCTCAGTTTCTCTCAAAAAAGTAAGGTAAAAACAGTCCTAATTTGCACAGGTTGCTTGTTTGATTTTATAATTTTGACCAAGAAATCACAACAGCAACTTCTGTGTTCAATTATATGATAATTTTGAAGCATCCTTTCTCATTTTTTAATTTGCTTTCAAATGTTATTTAATATCCAGCTAAACAAACAAGTAAAACATGTGTGAATGTTTGTATCACTGTCCAAAAGACATAGATGAGTAGCAATGAAATAAATACCATGACTTTTTCCTTGGCTCCAGGTTTGTTGGTTATGGACAGAAAAAGTTAAGAAGTATGATTTTTTTCTTAATAATGCTCTGTCTCTATTATTTGGAGATGATTTATCCAGTTGTCAACATATTTAATCTAATTTCCTAGTAGTTTGTAACTGGGTGGTATGAAAAGAAGCATGAGCATAAACCTATTAATTTTCTATTATTACTACTTAAGTTTATTGGAAGAGAAAAACGTGCATGTACTAAAATATTTATGAAAATATAATTTTATAATCTCCTAATACTGAGCTATTTTTTCTAAGGTTTAAAGATTGCAAAACGCTCAGGGGATTCTTTGTTTTTTCTTCTCAATTTAGACACGGTTTTTAAAAATTTGCTTAAACAGGACATCAGCAAGATGGTGTAATAAGAGGTCCCCTGCTCATATCCCCCCATAGTAACAATAATTTGGTAGCCATTCATGGACAAAAGTGCTTTTGTGGGAGCTTTGGAATCCAGGTAGGAAGTTTGGAAGCCATGGTGGAGCCCACAACAAAGGAAGGTCATTTAAGAAGGCTGGCCCATGTCCAGATGGCTGGCTTATGAACCACAGTTCTGGTTACAGACCCAGAAACAGCCATATCCCCTATGAATTTGGCTACAACCTCACTAGGTCTTGGTCCTGTCATCAGCACCATCCACCAAGAGAAGCCACACCTGCTCATGCCTTGGATAACAAGTCTGCCAACCTCAGTCCCACCTGTGCACCATGAAGAAGCCCATGGACCCTCTCCAGCCCCTGGATACACATCATAAAGTAAGGTAAATAGCAACATGGATAACACAAAATATGGTGGGGGAGAATAAAATTATAAAGTTTTTGTGTGCAATCAAAATTAAGTTGTTACTGGCTTAAAGAAGATTGTTAAAGTATAAAATGTCTTATGTAAGCCTCATGGTAATCACAAAGAAAAACCTGTGATAGCTACGCAAAAGATAAAGAAAAAGGAATTAGAGTGAAAATTAAAAAAAATCAAATCAGAAAGGGAGGTAACAAGAGAAGAAAGGAACAAAGAATCTATGAAACAGTCAGAAAACAACAAAATGACAAGGGTAAGTCCTTACCTAACCATAATTACTTGAAATGTAAATGGATTAAATTTTCCAATCAAAAGACATATAGTTACTGAATGAGTAAAAAATACAATCAACTATATGTTGCCCACCAGAAACTCACTTTACCTTTAAGGAAGTGTATAGGCGAAAGGCGAAGGGATAAAAAAATACTATTCTATGCAAGCGATAAACCAACAAAAGAGAACAGGGGTGGCTATACTCATTTCAGATGAAATAGACTTGTCAAAATCTGTCACAGTAGACAAAGAAAGTCACTATAGAATGATAGAGGTGTCGATTCAACTACAGTATATAATAATTGTAAATACATATGCATCCAACATTGCAGCACCTAAATATATAAATGAAGCAAATATTAGCAGGTCTAAGGTAGAGCCAGCAATGCAATAATAGTAGGAGACTTCAATATTCCATTAATAACAATGGATAAATCATTCAGACAGAAAATTAATAAGGACATACTGGACATCAATTACACTTTAGACCAATGGACCTAACAGACATGGACATTCCATCCACAGCAATCTTAAAATTCATATATAACCACAAAAGACACTGCATAGCCAAAGCAATCTTGAACAGGAACAAAGCTGGAAGCATCACACAACCTGATTTCCAACCATATTACAAAGCAGTAGTAATCAAAATAGCATGGTATTGGAGTAAAAACAACCTATAGAACAGAATACAGAACCTAGAAATAAACCCGTGCATATATGGTCAACTATTTGTGACAAAGAGGCTAAGAATAAACAGTGAGGAAATGACAGTCTCTTCAATAAATGGTGCTGAGAAACTGGATATCCAAATGCAAAAGAATGAAATTAGGCCCTTCTCTTAGACCATACACAAAAATCAACTCACAATGTACTAAAGGCTTGAATGTAAAACCTGAAACTGTAAAACTCCTAAAAGAAAATATAGAGAAATATCTCTAAACTTAGTCTTGGCAATGTTTTTTTTTTGTTTGTTTTTGTTTTTTGTTTTTGTTTTTGTTTTTTGTTTTTGTTTTTTGGGTATGGCACCAAAAGCACAGGCACCAAACCCAAAAATAAATAAGTGAGACTACATCAAACCAAAAAGCTTTGGCACAGCAAAGAAAACAATCAATAAAATGAAAAGGCAACCTATGGAATGGGAGAAAGTATTTGTAAACCACCTATCTGACAATAGATTAGTATCCAAAAATATATAAGAACCTCATACAACTCAATAGCACAATCCCTCAAAATTTTATTAAAAATTAATCAAAGGACTTGAATAGACATTTTTCCAAAGAAGGCACACACATGGCCAAAAGGTATATGAGAATATGCTCAATACCATCAGGGAAATGCAAATCAAAACCACAGTGAGATGCCTAACTTCACGCCTGTTACAGGATGGCTCTTATCAAAACCACAAGAGAAAGCTGGTGCTTGTGAGGCTATGAAGTAAATGGAACCCTGTGTACTGCCTTTGGGAATGAAAATTGATATGTCTGCTATGGAAAATAATATAGAAGTTCATCAAAGAATTAAAAATATGACTATCATATCATCCAATAATCCCACTCTAGGCATATAGTCGAAGGAAATGAAGTAAGTATCTCAAATAGATGGCGGTACTCCTATGTTTGTTGCAGTATTATTCACAATAGACAAGATATGGAAACAATCTAAATGTCTATCAGCAGATGGATGGATAAAGAAAATACAGCGTGTGTGTGTGTGTGTGTGTGTGTGTGTGTATGTAGATATATGTAATGGGATATTATTCATTCATAAAAAAGAATGAAATCCTGCCATTTGCAACAACATGAATGAACCTGGAAGATATTATGCTAAGTGAAATAAGCTGGGCATGGAAAGGTAAATGCTCATGATCTCACTTATACATGGAATCTAAAAAAGTCAAACTCAGAAGCAGAAAGCAAAATGGTGGTTACTAGGGGTTGGGTTGGAGGAAATGAGGAAATGTTGGTGAAAGTGTACAAACTTTCTGTTATAAGGTGAAGAAGATCTAGGGATCTAATATACAACATAGTGACTATAGTTAATAATACTGTATTTATTGTATTCTTGAAATATGCTGAAAGAGTAGATCTGAAATGTTTTCACCACATGCACACACACACACACACGCACAAATGGTAACTGTGTGAGATGATGGACATGTTAAGTAGCTTGATTATAGAAATCATTTCACAATGTATGTATATCGTCATATTGGATGCCTTAAATATTTATGGTTTATATTTGTCAATTATACCTCTAGAAAGCTAAAACATTGCTTGAACAAAACATTAAATTTATTGGTTTGGTAGAAATGGCTCATTTTCCTTCCCTACTCTTTGATTTCTGGATTTATATTTTTCTGAAGAAATATAAATTTAGATGGAATTAAAAGACACAAAATTATTAAAGATAAAATTAATAGAAAAAAGATGAAAATAGTTTTATTTTGTAACCTTTCCCTGTATTATTTATCAGGCACACCAAGATATTGTAATGCCTGAAAAATTTCAATAATAACTTGGAATTACAAATTACATACTTTGACAGCAAAATTTGTATTTCTATAGCACTTCCCAAACTTGAGAAACAACAAACATTCAATTTCCTAAAATTTAGCACTAATTCCCAAGAAAGGAAACATTCACTGTCACTGTTGCAATAAAATTTAACTGTAGTATGATTAACAGAATTGGGTAATGTATTATTTTGTGTGAAATAATTCTGCAAAATCACTTAACCTGCAGTTTTATTGGTTTAGCTTACTTTATACAGTGTAATACCTGGAGTTATGATTTGACAGAATCTTTTATAATGTGTGTATTTACTTATCCACTACAGAATTGCAATTTTATTTGGTAATAACCGCTCTTAACTTATTAGATTCCTAAGTTTGAAATATAGATGTTGAATTTCATAAGTTAAACATTAAGACAATGAAATTGCTCTCTCTTAGGCAGATTTTCAAGGTGGGAAAGTATGTAAAGAGTCTTTGACTTGTTTATTAACAATAAATATTTCCTCTTTATGACATTAAAGGTAGATTTTTCTTAAAATAATATGTACTTAGATGCAGTACATTTTGAATAAAAAGAGATGTTCTGATATTTACAGTGTGTTAAATTATAAAATCTCTCTCCTACTTTCCTCCTTCTTTCTTTGTTCTCCTTTTCTTAATTGTATTTACAAAAACAATCATATGGGAGTTTCAAAAAATATAGCAATAGTGAGCAGTTTCATGATTAAATATAAGAAAGGAATCCCTGGATGCTTCTCAATATTTGATAACAGAAAAACTCAAAGCACTTTATGTTTATAGGGAAAGAATCATTATATGTTACCCTGCAGGTGCCCTTCAGGATAACCTAGGAATGGGTGTTTTCATCAGAGAAATGATCAAGACAGAGATATTAAGTCACTGAAGTCAATGTCTATTTGCATCACTTCTGGGGTAAAACGGTGATGATATCAATAATGGCACCTAATTTTTTTTAATTGAGCAATTCAATATTTTGATATGTGCTTCAATAGTGATGAATAACTTGGTAGTTCTCTTCACTACCAAATAATAGTAAGTCCTAACTTCAAAAATTTTAATGTATCAGGTTACTTTTGTGGATCTTGAATTTTAGTTTTTTTTTGGCACACCACGAATCACTCATTCATATTTGTGCTTACCTAGAAGACTTCCATATAATATTTTTCACAGTAAAGAATATTTTGCTTTTTTGGCTTTTTCTAGCAGATACGAGAAACAGCATGTTGCTTTTTTACAACTGTGTTCGCTTTTCATGTATAAAGGCTTGAATATTGTTTTCTAACTTGCTCTTATGATTTTTGCTCTATCCAAACACACCTCTGAATTTCACAATATTATTCCTTTTTGTTCTGTTCTGTCAACTCAAACTTTTACAAACCAAGCCCTGTCTTCAGCTTCCAAATATGAGTCTAAGAAATAGAGATGAGGACATTATTGTGAGGACATTACCTTCTACTGAACCCAGAGTTGATTCTCATAAGGATTTCAAACTGTGGGAGATTTTAAATACTGATCAATAACTTTCAATGTTACCACTTAATTAAGAATATTCATCTTCGCTTGGCAAAATGCAAGCAACAACAGACCCGGGGCATAGATGAATTCAATCACTTGAATACATATTTGCAGTAAGAATGATGTCTTTCCTGAGGAAATTAAAGTGAAATATATAATGGGTCTGATAATACGTGTAAGCTACATATTTTCCTTCAGAAAAGGAAGGCACAGATTTATTGATATGAAATCTGCTCCCTCTCCTTTCTATTCCCCTCTCCTCATGTAAACATGTCTCAGAAAATTGACAGAAGCTGGGAGTAACTGAGGTTGCTATGGAGTCAACATCTATTATCAATTTCTCTCCTCAAGTCAATGAAAAAAACAAACCAAAGAAGGTCATTGCCTGCCTTCCTTCCTTCCCCCCTCCCCCACTTCCCTCCTTCCTTCCTACTTCTTTCCTTTCTTTCTCCTTTTTCCCTTCCTTCTTCTCTCTCCCTTCCTTCCCTTTTCTTTCCTTTCCTTCTTTCTTGCCCTCCTTTCTTCTTTTTTTTTTTTCTGAATAAGCCTTATGCCTCAGAGAAAACTCTTTAACCAGAAGGTCATTAATGGGATTCTGTTTGATATGACTTCTGAAATCATAAATTGTCTTTGAAAGCCAACCCAGGAGTATAATTCTTCTTGAGGGAAATAGTCCCCAGTTTTCCAAGAGTTTGAGGAAGCTATAGTTAAAATTTCCTCTTTGTCCTCCAGGCAACTCTATAAGAAATCTAGCAAGGGAAATTGACCGATGATCTTTTTTAGGGTCTGTTCATCTTAATGAGCCTACAGCAGCACGTAGATTTTGTGTTCCTAATTAGTCAATATTTCTTTATATCACCCTGAAAGAGAAAAACAATAATCCAGGTGCAGAGGCTAAATTATAATCATAAAGTGATATATTTCTGATACACTGAGTGGGCATTAAAGACTTACCATTTAACTTCAAATATGGGTAACAGATAGATTTTTGAAAATATTTTTGAAAACACTCACTGAAAATTGGAGTTAAATAATTTGACTTATTTAAGGGGTAATTTTAATATTAATGTTATAAATTACACACCCACACTTTCTACTCAGTAAAGATGTAAAGACTACATAACAGAAAGCTTTGGAATATAAAAACACATTTCTAGTACATAGGAAATAGTCTGAAGGTTTTATAAACACGGAAATTAAAACACAAATGTCTCCAGATCGAAGTGTAGGTCATTTATCAATTATACATGCAAACATTTTTTTTTCTCAAGCAGAACTTCTAAACGAGCTTTTGTTTCTGATTGAAAACTAAATCTGTGTAGCATTTAATATTCCCAAATCAAAAAATGACATAGTATTGTTTTTAATTTAGCCAAGGTGTTAAAAAATGTCTTTAACTTCTGTTAATCTAATTATGTACTTTGTCAAAATATATAGTGGTCAGTATGCTTTTTTTGTGTAGTTTTTGGTGATGTGCACTTCCTACCTCCCTCATTGTGTTTAGAATGAATGCACTGTTTGTGTATACAGCAAAAGACCATCAGAACCTCTCTACTTAATGGAGTTTAGTCTAGAATTGCTTGCTGTAAACAAACATTAGAAAAAGGTCACTTGCTTTCCCCAGGAATGTGGTCTAGTGTCTGAAGTTTTGGTTTTATGAGCTTAGCATGTTCCTTCAAGTGAATTTCAATTTCGTAAAAAAAGTAGACACTTTTATGCATGGTTTTTTTTAATGTGTGATAAGCTCATTGGTACCTAAGACAGCAATTTAATTTTGATTTATCAGAAATATACTTAATTTTTTTAAGTAGTATTGAGGAAACTGGAAATACATGTTTCTTCTTTTATTGAGAAGTTGAATTCCAATCAATTATTTATATATGATAAGCTCATTATGGGCCAACCACTGTCCTAAGTGATGTAGGAACTTCTCAGTGGAAGTAGGTTTTGTCACCAAGAAAGTGGCAGTTTGAAAGCCCAATGATGGCTGGAGTCACAGAGTTAGAAACTACTGATGTTTAAATGCTTCCTTCCCAAAGTAACCTTTAACTATGTGTTGTGGTCAGTGTCTGCCTGATGACTGACATCAAGGTGAAAGGACGTTAGACATTGCACTGCTTTCCTGATGCTACCATGCAGGTCTTTTCATTTTTCTGGCTTTTCCTTATTACTTTGTATAGAGAAATAGCTAAAGCTTGAAAAAATCTCATGAGCTAAAAAAAAAAAAACAAACACACATTACTGTTTCTATTTGAAAAATACGTATTTTGGAAATGTTCAGCTTAACTATACAGATGGTTGATACAGGTGAAGCCACTTCTACTAGAAGCTGTTAAGATAGAAGACAGTTGGAAAAATAATTAGGAAAATAAAACCACATATTTGAAGAAAGGCCTTGTTTTTGTCAATTAGCATAAAGTGTGGCATTTCAACTACCTCTTAACAAGTAATACAAAACTTATTTTTTTACTCTATTTTCTTCTATATTTGCTTAATAACTATATTTTTGATTTTCAGTCATCATCAGGAATACAGATTTGAAACAAATAAGTTCCTGGCTTAAATATTCCGAGAGGAGGATAGTGAGTAGCAAAACTGACTCAGTAGAGAGCTATTATGAATGGCTGCATTTTACCTCAGGGAATTTCTAATAATTGTAGGATCTAATATTCCGGTGCCCCCTTTGAGGTCCAGGGTTAAGAGGGGATCCTGAATTTCTATGTCTTGAGCAATTGAATATGAAGCAGAGGTGATTTACGAGGTGAAAGAGGAAGTAAACACATATGTTTTAAGGCTCAAGCAACGTACTGGATATGTTATCTAGGGAAAGTCAGTTAACCTTTTAGCTTTACCACTTGTTAAAAAAAGTATGAAAATGCATGTCTTATGTACTTCATTGGGTTGGAATGAGCTTACTTATATTAAAATGTTAGGAAAAGGGCTTTGAAAACTTTAAAGCTTACTACCAAAAAAAAAGGTTCTTAAATTTTACCAATCATTATTAATTTTTTTTATCTTATCCAATCCTCCCATTTAACAAAGGAACTGATACTCAAATTGTAATTCAATAAACATTGATTTCAAATACATAGATGGTACCCAAAATAGCCCTATAAAGTAGTGATGCTTAAACCCATTTTGGAGATTGGAAAACACGCTCCGAGAAGTTAAAGGACTTGCCCAAGATCACAGAGCAGCAAGTGGTGGAGTGAAATTTGAACTCAGACCTCCTGAGTCAGGGCCTTCTCTGTCACACATCCTGCTGCCTCCCTGGTTTTCAACACTGAATACATTTAAAACTGGCTGACTGGAACGTTAGTAACTTCAAACATTTTCCCTTTCTTAGAAGGCATGTGTTCTAAAAGTCGTTTAGTTTGACTGTATTACACATGAATATTAGTATATAAGAAGTGGGACAGTACACAACCAGCAGTTCCCAAAGTTACATTTTTTAAAAACTTTACCAATCATTATTATTATCAACATCATTTCATGCTTCTTTTGTCCCCTACTTTTATATTATTCTACAGAATATAATGTTTCAAATCTGAGCCTCTGAAGTGAAAATGGGACATTGAAAACCAAACACACGCTCTCACTGAGTGCTCCAACACAAACAAGTTAGGTTGCACATTGTCTCTCGGGAGTGGTGCGGAGCTGTCTGAGTGGCGGCATCCCAAATCCACACTGTCCTAAGGGCAGGAGAGCTGTGGTCATCACAGCTCTCCCACGACTCAAAGTACTCAGCAGCTCTCTCTAGAAGACTGAAGTAGCTGATCTATGAACTCATTTCAATGGTCAAATTCCATGCTAGTATATACCACAGTTAGAGATGAGCTAGTGACGCTGAGTAAAGTATTTTGGAACATAGGTAAAAAAGTCAAGAGTGGAAGTTTTGAAACACAAAAAAATGAGATAGGGACTCATTATTTTATGCCGAGATTTTCCATTTACGAAAGACTTTTTATTAAATTAAATTAATTAATGTGAAAGATACTTTAATACAAGTGAATATGTAGAAAGTCTTATCAAGGGAGTTTTTCTTTTTAACATATACAAGAGAAAAACTTATTTTAAAAGGCCATATATAATTTAGAATTTTATCAGAGTATTTAATCAATATATATATATTTTTTTTCTATTGATACTTGGGAAAATAAAGAATAGTGATTGAGAGCTTAAATCTGGAATCAGAAAATTCTGAGTTAAATCTTCATTAAATCTTGGCTCCTACCAGTTTTACCACTTACAACTGTATGGATTTGGTCAATTTTCCCACTTCCTTATCCTTAGTTTCTCATCTATAAAAGAAGGATAGACTAGCACCTAACTAGTCGGGTACTTACCAAGATTAAATAAGAATGTATATAAAGAGCTTAGTAAAGAAACACAAACATGTGAATAAAATATAGCTATTAGTATAACCAATGATAATTTGGTATTTAATATTAAATACTTTTAAGGCAGGAAATTTGAGATTTTTTTCCCTAAACATTCTAAAATTAAAAAGCATATTGATGACCCCAACATTTGCAGCAACATGGACGGGACTGGAGGAGATTATGCTAAGTGAAATAAGTCAAGCAGAGAAAGACAATTATCATATGGTTTCACTCATTTATGAACATAAGAAATAGCAGGAAGATCTGTAGGAGAAGGAAGGGAAGAAAGAAGGGGGGGTAAACAGAAGGGGGAATGAACCACGAGACTATGGACTCTGGGAAACAAACTGAGGGCTTCAGAGGGGAGGGGGCTGGGGGATTGGGCTGGGCCGGTGATGGGTATTAAGGAGGGCACATATTGCATGGTGCACTGGGTGTTATATACAAATAATGAATCATGGAACACTACATCAAAAACTAAGGATGTACTGTATGGCGACTAACATAACAATAAAATTTTTTTTAAAAAAAGCATATTGATGAAGAATATGATCATCTCTTTTTTATTGACTCTATACCAACTTTTTATATTGTTACACTCGCACTAACTACTTTTCAAGAGTTTTTTCATCACTTAAATGTTTTTTGGTAAGAACTAAGGAATAGTGGATAATGTACTAAAGTGGAAAGTGAACGACCGTTTTGAATCAGAAGGGGAAAATAGAAGATGGGGGTGGTGTGCTTTCCCCTCTAGTTCTGGTATTATTTTTGTTTAATAGTTGAAATGGAAATGTAATTTCCAAAATGTGGAGATGTGATTAAGTAAAATGAAGACTGAAATAAATACTAATTTTAAACTATAAACTGGTAAAGGGGCACCAAGCTCAAATTATGTTTGTAAAGAATAAGGGATATAAACATGTTGTTGGATCCTCAACAATGCCTGCTTTAGAGATCTCGTCTCACAAAGTTTTATGTTAAAACACAGGAAAGCATGATAAAGAATTCACTAGGTATCTCCCAGTTCAAGGAGATACATTTATAAATACATAATTAAATAAATTCCTAAATATTGGCCTGGATAATGTACTGTTGGACTAAAGTGATGGAAGTTCTGTATTTTCTTTCAGAAAGTAGAGAGGGGGTGGCACAAAAAGCTTTACTGAGAAAGTGTCCTTGGAGCTTTCCAGATGTTGATGTTACACAATAGAAAAGAGATAAACATGTATGATTGTATAGCTGTATACATGGGCACAGCATTTTGGGGAATGTGGTGGTACAATAATCACGCCTGATATTTTCTATGTATCTTCACAAATTAAAATTGCATTCACATACATTACATTGTTTAATCCTCAAACATCTTTATAAATTATATTTTTAGTAGATAATGTAACTCAGACTGAAAGCAGTCCAGTGATAGCCAAGCAAATACATGTAACACAGCTGTTTCTCTTATTATTCTGAAAAATTATTTTAAAGATATATGGTTTTAAGAGTAAAATTGAGAGTAAGATATAGTAAATTTTGACACATTAATATACAAAGAAAAAACACTCAAAGGAGATGAGGATATGGTTTGTGGATTTTAACAGTCTAAGAAATGTGTTATATATATATTTCCTCTAAGTTCACTAAGTCCTAAGTCTCAAAAAGTGCACCAGAACATTTATTTAAGCTCAGTGTTGTTTTAAAATGTTATAAGTGGCAGAGAGATTATTTATTCTCTTTTCTTATTTTTCACCCCATGTTTGGTTGACTGGATCTTCTCCAAAGAGAACTAAAGTGCAGAGCCAGGAGTAACTACATTCTAAAATACCGTCAGTAAGATAGAAATCTAACTACCCTATGAAAGAACCCCTCAGCTTTCCCTTCATTTTGCATGTTGGGGAGAAGATACAATAGTAAATACGCAGGTGGGATCATGAATGCTATACTATATAAGTAAATTCAGAAGTTATTTCCAGTTCCGGTTCTGCCATGAAAAATTATGTAAACTTGAATAAATTATTTTTATCTCTCAACAACATTGTTCTCATCCACAAAATAAGGTCATTAGAAAAAAAAAGAAAAATACAAATCATGAAACACAGAGAGATAAACAAAAAAATCACTAGTCCAGGGATCGGTTTTAAGATCCCTATTACCTTTAATTTTACCTTTATAAAAAGCTGCAGAAGGGTTTTGATATGTATTTAGAGTTAATAGGGTGACTTCTAAACTATAACTTCTGTAACACTAAAAGAAAATGTTAGAAAGAGGAAGAAGAAAAAAATGTATCAGCAGGTCAACTGAAAAACATTTCCATTGTAAGCAATTTCCAAGGATGTGCAAAAAAGAAAATACTAAGAAGCATTTAGGGGTCTTTTATTATATAGAAATTTAAAGAAAAATTATTTCATACTTAACATTTTAAAAAGCTGAGAAAAGTAGATAAAGAGATAGAAGCTAGAATAACAAAATGATATTTTGGACAGTTAAACTGCTTTATCAATCTACTTAAAATTTTAAGAAATCATTTTAATTATTAGAAAGAAAATAAGAGGTTAAAAAAAAGNTTTTTATTTTTATTTTTTTTTTTTAAAGATTTTATTTATTTATTTGACAGAGATAGAGACAGCTAGTGAGAGAGGGAACACAAGCAGGGGGAGTGGGAGAGGAAGAAGCAGGCNAAAAACATTTCCATTGTAAGCAATTTCCAAGGATGTGCAAAAAAGAAAATACTAAGAAGCATTTAGGGGTCTTTTATTATATAGAAATTTAAAGAAAAATTATTTCATACTTAACATTTTAAAAAGCTGAGAAAAGTAGATAAAGAGATAGAAGCTAGAATAACAAAATGATATTTTGGACAGTTAAACTGCTTTATCAAAATCTACTTAAAATTTTAAGAAATCATTTTAATTATTAGAAAGAAAATAAGAGGTTAAAAAAAAGTTATGTATGGATCTCCCAAGGGAGATTTTGGTAAACAGTGTCTTCATCTAGGGTACAGGGAAAAATAATTAAGTGAAATATGTCTCCAAGACCAATTTTTAGCAAATGTACAAATAATTGACACAGCACTAAAAGATTTATATTTAACTCTATTATTTTGGTGATATTGCATATGTCAACATGGGACCTGAGTCATCTGACAGTCATAAAACACATTCCAATCGTGAAAAAAAAATGATTTCGCCAATCATTTAGACTAAAATGTCTACATGGACCTAGAAAACAGAATTTGGACCTGCTTAGAAGGATGAGGATGATTGTATGGGAGAGGAAAGAGGAAGAAAAAAGTCAGGAAGCAACTCAAGGAATTGTATCACAATTGTCTTTATACTTGTTTGCTTCCTCTCCTGAGAAGGTAAACTCTGAGCACTGGTAGTTTCTATCCTGAGCATGGTTTTGCATTGCACTTGGCACCATTTTGCCACAAAGTCTGCCAACATAATGAACTAAGGATCTGTGGTAGCAGAAATTAAGCTAGTTGGTGGAGAAACAAAATATAACAAAACAATAAATGTGGTAAAAATTGGGTGTTAGAATGGAAGTGAGGTATTCAAGAGCTAGGGTTCTAATAAGAATGGGGTGTGTGTTTGTTTTTTAAATCCATGATGGGTCACCTACTCTGTGATCAAGAACCACTATTTTCATTTTTCTAAGAGTTTCCAAATTTGTAAATGGACACAATCCACAGCCCTATCTATAGGGCTGGTGGGAGGTTGAAATGAAGTAATATAAATGTTGGTATAGATTAAATGCTCACAAAGTATTAAGTGATATTTTTACTGACTGTAATTTCTACTACAAATGTCATAAGGAATACAAAAAAATACTGAAGGGTTTTCCCCCAAAATAAAGTATATTAAAAATAACAGGAAATATATTGTGTCGTAAAAAAATGTCTTTGGGAATTCAAAAATGTATCAGTTTCCATTCTGAAAATTATATCTTAGAAACTGTATCATTTCAATATATCTATATTACTGTATCTATAGTGTCTGGCACATAATAATTATTTAATAAATGATCTGTTGAATATGGGAAGCTCCTTCACTGCCATCTTAAAACTCAGAATATCATAGCCCTACGTGTTGGAAAGGAGATTTCCATTATTTCCCTTTTCTTAACTTGTTAAACCTCATATCTTCTTTGAGAAGCAGGTTGCTTGATGAGTCATCGGTAAGAAGAAAATCTACTAGAAAAATACAATATTCTATCTTTTGGTCCATCACTGCAAGTTTCTACAAGGTACATTTCACTTTATGATTATGATAATCCCTCTCTTAGGAATCTAAAGGATGGTTCAAGCTTGCGTGTGCATTTGCGTGTGAGTGTTGTAAGGAAGCAAATTCAGGAAGATTATGTCATTTGAAAGAAGAATAGATGCTTTGATTTTTTTCTTTCTTTTCTAAGAACCAGGGTGTTGCCTTTTCTAATACCAGGTTGAGAAATCTTCCTGCAGCTGTATGGGATGTACATCATATAATCACAGAGCATATAATGACAATGAGAAAATATGCTTCCAGCAAGAACATCAGAGATGGAGCATAAGACATGTTTAACAATAGGTAGAAATTGGTTCTATGGGGCAGTTGTTACAATGAAAGAGTCTAAAAAGCAATTTATTTGCTCTGCAATGTCTTCTTTTTTTTTTTCCTTGAGTCTGTGCTACCCTAAATGTTTTGAAGGATCTAGTTTAATAGTTCTTAATATATCTGATGCTTCCATATGCTTGAGGAATGAATATGTTTCAAAAAAGAAGAATGCCATCTAGAATAACTCTCAATAGCACTGAGTGTGTGTGTATGTGTGCTTAATGCATTTAGTGCACAATGAAAAAACTATTCCAGATGAACTTGATTCTTACTCCCAGGAAATCATGACTCCCTCTCACTCACCACTAAATTCATGACTGTGACTTATGTGATATTGCTAGTTGTTCATTCAACATCTAGCCACCTTCCCCTTTCCTCAATATGTGAATGCCTGCTAAACTACTACTTTTTCTAGTTTCTTTTATAAATACAGGTGGCCAAATCATATTTTTAGTAAATGGGGTTTATCAAAGTTCGGTGGATATTTCTGGAAAAAAATTTGGGTTTTTTCGAATTTGGTTCTACATTTCTTTCTTCTCTTGGCTGGAATTCAACATGAGTTTGGAAGGGAAGTTAATATCTTAAAACCATGAGGGCCAATGTTGCATGATAAGGAATAACTTTTGTGAGGCAAGGAGGAGTCTGGGTTGTTGAGATTTTCTCAAGCAGCCAAATCCATGTTGGAATGCCCCAACTGGAGACTTCCTGTTATTTGAAGTAAATAAACTGGTTTCTGACTACCCGTGGAAGGTTTTCTACATCAAGCAGATGAACACATGTCTGTTACATAAGTCACTACTGTGTGTTTGTAGATGTGGAGACTTAGTCCCAAAGTATTTCATCATTTGTATCAAATGGTCTATTAACTACTAACTACTACATTTATATCTCCATCCTGAAACTTTTAACTGAATTTCTGGCTATTATATCCAACTGCCTACTTGGCGTGGTCATGTGATTGTCTAGGAGCATTACAAAATTAACAAGCCCACCACAAAAGCTCATAATTCCACTTATGCACTAGCAGAAGCTGTTCATCTACTACAGTCTCCCAATTCTTGTTACTGACTATTCATCTGTACTGTTGTGTGGGCCAAAAATCTTGAGATCCCTCTTCATTACCTTTACTCAAAACTCACATGTATCAACTCACCTATTGACTCTCCTCCAGAATATATTCTGAAAAAATATATATATTCTACTATAACCATTTTCATGACTCCCATTGCCATCGCCATGATTCAAACCATTATTACCTCTTTTATGAATTATTTAAAAATCCCCTAAATGTTATTCTTATTTCCAGCCTATCCTTCCCATGTTTGAAACAAGAGGGATCGTACTACAGAGTAAATCAGTAATGTCATTTCATTGCTAACAATCATCTTATTCAAAGTAAAAATCAAATTACTTGCAATCACTCACAAGGCCTACAAGATATTGTCCTCTTATTATCTCTACCACATTTTTTTCTAACATTCTCTACCTCTCTCACTCCATTCCAGAGAAATTTGTTGGTGAGTACCTCCAAAAGGTTAAAAAAATTGTGTTACTTCTACTCTTTCAGGTTTTCAAAGATGTCCCCATTTCAATTATTTCACTCTTTTTCAATCAAAGCTATAATTTAGTAGGTTGAAAATTTAAGTAGTATATCAACCCATATGATGATAATTAATCAGATTTTCTTTTGTTTTCATCATTTCCAGATTTGTACTACAAAGCTTGAGACTTTTTAACATGTTCACAGAAATTATCCATTTGTCTTCACCCTTAGGGACTTGTCTGCATCTGCTTCAAGTTATTCACCACTGTCTACGATCAGTAGCTACCTTATCTTGTGGTCTTCTGATCCCTAATATTCTTTGTAACTTTCTATGGTGGCAACAACCTATGGCTCCAGTAAATAATATATTAATTATTTCATCCCTCTACTTTATGCTGTCACTTTCCATTCTAGAAAATGAATAAAACATGCTTCTTTTCACCCATTCTTGAAGAGATAATTCCAAATACTGTATATTCCTTGAGGATCTGTGGCTAATATTCCATTCTCTCACACTCATTTCTGATTCATTTAGGATTCTTTAGTTGCAAGTTTAAGCTGACTTTGACTAACCACTTAGGAAAAGCAAAAACAAAAACAAAAGATTATCAGAGGTCTAAAAAAATCAAAGACCATAAGAGCAGGTTTAGAAATCAGCAACAAAGCAGGACTAAGTGAAGAGCATTATGAAGTATTCAGAATGGTTTCATAGTAGGAACAATCTTGTTAAGGCTCCATCACAAAAGAAAGAAAAAAAGAAAGAAGAAAGAAAGAAAGAAAGAAAGAAAGAAAGAAAGAAAGAAAGAAAAGGAAGAAAGGAAGAAAGGAAGAAAGGAGGGAGAGAGGGAGGGAGGGAGAGAGGGAGGAAAGGAGGAAAGGAGGAAGGAAGGAAGAAAGGGCAAGAAAGAAATCTAAACATTACTTAGTGGGTCAGTTGCTCAAAATTCAAAGACCCAAAGGAGAGCATTCTGCTGGCTGAACCTAGTTACAGATCATCCTCTGGCTCTGTCCCTATTGAAAGAACACATCTATCGGGCCCTTAGGCATCCACAGTAGAGGGTTTTACCATCCCACCTAAATGGAGGCAAGAATTACCAAAGGATATATGCCTGCTGTTTAGAGGGAATGAAATAAAATATGTGTGATCAAAAGATATCAAAGGACTACCATAGAGATCCTATTCAACACTGGTGTCATAAACAGCACATGTCTACTATTAAAATTATTATTTTAGTCTTGCTGTTTCAGAGTTTCCTCATCTTGGGGCACCTGGGTGGCTCATTTGTCTGCCTTTGGCTCAGTGTCTGCCTTTGGCTCAGGTCATGATCCCGGGGCCCTGGGATCAAGACCCACATTAGATGCTCTGCTTGGTAGGGAGTCTGTTTCTCCTTCTCCCTCTGCCTGCCACTCTGCCTGCTTGTGCTCTCTCTCTCTGTCAAATAAATAAATAAAATCTTTAAAAAAAAAAAGAGTTTCCTCATCAATGTTATATTGACTTTTTAATACTTGAAATCTTACCTATGGGAGAATAAACAAATATCATTTTTTAAATAGAGACTAAAAGAAGACATGGTCAAAACAAAATGTGGATTAAAAGACCTGCAAGAATTTAAGAAAATCTTTTTTCATAGCGAAATATACAATGTAAGTAAAATTGCCTTCTTGAGATGTGTCAGTATATTATAGTCTGTTATTATTTCCAATTAGGGAAAGTAGTTAATGTAAAACAAAAGGCTGATAAAACTCTTACCATATATTAACTAATGGAACTATTGGTATGTATTTTTAGATTTATATATTCCATTCTGTCATAATAACTTTCACTTTTGTCTGTTTTTTTTTCTTAATCCACGTAATCTACTTAATCCACAAAAAGTTAAAATAAATAAATGGCCCTGCTTACTCTCTCCACTTTGAAAAGCCAATAAAAAAAGCTCATGGCAAATTGGTAACATTAATTTTAAAGTAGGGACTGGGCTAATCTAGATAAAAGTAGTAAACTAGTACAAAGAGAAGAGGCACTAAAAGATTTAGATGCTAACAGGATTCATAATCATACTTAATTTTGGATATCTTTACTCTTGAGCAATTTGGGGAGAGATTTTGAAGGACAAAGTTTTGATCCCTATAGCCAGACCCGTTGAACTTTTCCTTAAAAAACATTCTCACCTCATTAAAGACAAATAGCAAGAGTGAGGAATGATGTTATGTAGGCAAGCAAAATATTTCTTCTGTTGTCAAATTTTACGTACAGGAACAAGAAGAAAACACTATCTTTTCCAGAAAGTATGTGATAAAATTATAGTATCTTAAACTACTATAATGGTCCTTCCTGTCCTCTTGTGGATTTTTAGTCTTTTGAAGTTCACAGATCTTCTTCGCTTACTTTTACCACTATAAAGAGGTTATTTTTTGTACTAATTGTATAAGAAAAATACGAGTCCAAAATAAAGTAAAGCCAATGATTCTTCACTGTTTCATAAATATAATCATAGAATATTTAACTTATCTATCTTTACAATATGAAGAACTGACACAAGTTTATTCACTGACCTAACACATTGTAATAAATATACTGTTGTTTTTTAAAGAGGCTAAATAGAGAGTTAAAAATACTTGAAAAGATGGGAAATTTGATTCTGATCATTATATTCTGTTTAATAAGTTCAAATAAGGGAGAACTTCAGTTAATACATGTACAGTCTATCAAAAGTTATCTGCTTAAGATGAGCAAAGGAAAGACATCAGTCATTTTAAAAAGGTTGAAGTCAGGTGGAGGTAAAATTAGAGAGTGTCATAGAAATGATAGAGGTTTGGTTGTATGCAAATTATTTAAACTCTGGGGTTTTACTTTCTTTATGAACAAAATGGAGTAATTTGACTCATCGTGTTTTTATGTGGATATAAGAAAATTTACTGAAATATTTGTGGTCAATACAGGAGATGAGTTCTCTACTTCCTTCTAATGTGTGTTGTTTTGCAAAAGCTGCAAAGTTAATACTACATTTCTCAGTCACTCCTGGAATTCTGGATATGATAAGTATTTGGCAAACTCATGCGTTTGCTCAATATTTGATGGAAGTAAGGCAGAGGTCATCTTTCTGCTGCTGGGGAAATTTTGGCTGTCAGCTCTCCTGGATATACTTGATTTCTCTGCGGCAATATTAGCATAAAGTCACTGGCTTTCTGTATGACAAGAGACAGCGCAGCAGCTAGTGACACAGGTTTGCAGAGGTGTGGCATGGTCTGGAACTGGGAACAATTGCTGATCAGGGTGACTTTCAGCTTTTATGGGGTTCCCCAGTGTGGTAGTGCCCTTGTGATTCCTCCAGCCGGCAGCTGCAGGAATAGCTTCCCCATTCCCCGTCCAGTTCTCAAATGTAGAAAAGACAGTGGCTTTCTTTGTGGGTTGGTAGTCATTCATAAACATCCAACCCAGACTTTATTTCTTATACCCTCAAAGAAATTCCCTTTTTAAGTGGCTTAAGGGGGTAAATGTTCTCCGAAAAGTAACCTGGAGCCACACAGTGCTGAGCAGACACTAATGCACAGTTGATAATTAATGACAACATTATACGTATAAAAAAATACACGTGTATACAAAAGACATTGCATTTAAAATTTTAAGTGCAATAGAATTCTTCAGGAAATTCTGAATGAACTTATTATTCTTAAAAATCTCCAACTATTCTGTTTCCTTTTATCAAATCAAACATTATATACTAAAATATAATTGACCAGTGGATACAGTATAAATGAATTCATCTTTGAATATAAAATTGGGTTCTAACCATTATACATTTGTATGCAGGTGTTTTTTTTTTAGCAAACCCAGATAAGGAAGTTACCTATAGACTGTGTATAGTCTATTGAAAGTTCTCTGAAGAATGGTTTGATAGGTTGCACAGTGGATATAAACTTTTAAGTAACACATCTCAAACATATATAGATTGAGATAAGTTGTATCAAATCCAAACGCAATGTAGAAATATAGCTTTAATAAATCTGAGCAACTTATATATTGAAACCAACTATGTCCTTTTTCTCTAAAGAAGTTTACATTAACTTATGGCTACATGTGTGTAGCCTACATTTGATTGCTCCCAAGTTATTTGAAAGTCTCAAAACAACACTGAATGTGCTTAAAAACACGTGTTGCTGCTAATGTCCTTTGGGAAAACAACTATAGTAAGTCACCTTGTGGTCATCAAGAACCAAGTCAGCTTAAACAGCAATAACCAGCATATGTATAATAAAGACAGGAAAACTGAAAGTTTTTGGCTTCTGCCTCCAGCAAATTAACAGGAAATGAACAGTTCAGGACATATGGGCAGACTAAATATTCCACTCTAATCTCTGCCTAAATCAAGAATTATTGCACAGGATACACTTCATGCTGTTCATTTAAAGCAGCTATAATCACCAATATTGCAATGTGTTGTTTCTATAAGCAATGCTTTTGTATCAGGTTATTAAAGACAAATGGCTTCCATTGTTTTATGTATTTTCAGACCGCTACTTGAGTTTTATAGATTCTAAGATTCCTTAAAATATGGCAGATATATACTCTTTGGTTTATTACATTAATATGATGAAAATATAATTTAAAGTCTTATAAGTTCCATAAAAGCCTGAATCCTGAATCACTGATGGAAAATTTAAAATTGGATAGGCTCTTGCAGCTTATCATGCCCCTCCCCCTTCCCCTGAAAACCTGAACAATTTCAAAATAAGGAATTAGTTAAGAGATCTAAGGTCAAACCTATTGTGTGTTAATCAGCGATTTTCTTAAGTAGGCCACAATTATGGGCATTTACCTATAAACATATATTTTCTTTACCTCTCTATCTTTATCTCCACCTAGTCTCTTACACATAAGTACAAGGGAGGGACTTTTCCATAGCGAAACTCTGTTACAGCAATGCACAGGGATTTTTTTTTTCCTTTAACTTCTATAGCCATTACTTTTGAAGTTAAGGCTAAGTAACGAGAGAGAAAATCTTACACATTTGAAGCCTGAATGGATTTCCCCACCATCCTAATCAAGGGCTAGTGTTGGTCTTCCCTTCATCCCCACTGGACCATTAGGGTGACAAGAACTCTATCTTGGTTTTGGATTTTCTGCCCTGAACCAGAGTAAGGGTAATCAAGGAAAAGACACGAGTAGTCTGTGTGAGGTAGTTAGAAGGGGCTTAGGAGAATGTTGGAGAAAAGGCAAGTTCTCTTTTTGCTAGACAACTTAGGTACAACATGGGAGGCTCTGAATAGACAAGAAGGCAACTAATGGGGTTCTGAGTTCATCACTGCTGGATGGGAAAAGATGGTCTGCAGACCTTGGTCCACTTCTGTCAGACTTCCCTGTTCTCGATGGGCAGAGAAAGTGCTCAGCCGTTCTTAATACTGACTCCACTACTCTCTCCAGGACTCACCAGGGCCAGCCCTTTAATTTGATGACCTCTAGAAAACATTCTAAGGACAGAATTTCCCTTCCCTTCCCTTGCAGGTGACCTTTCTCTCTTTTCCCCAAGGAGCAGATGTAGGTGATTTTGGCCCAATCTCTTTTTAATCTATTACTAAACTCTGTCTCCAGCTTTCCTCCAGCATTTTCCTTTTGATTCTAAAGAGCATATCTGTGGGGGGTACCTGGGGAGCTCAGTCAGTTGGGTGTCTGCCTTAGGCTCGAGTCATGATTCTGAGGTTGAGCCCTGCAAGAGGGCTCCCTGCTCAAAGGGGAGTCTGCGTCTTCCTCTTCCTTTCTCTCTGCCACTCCCTCTGCTTATGTTCTCTCTCTCAAATAAATAAATAAAATTAAAAAAATAAAAAGCATATCTGTGAAATATAAAGGCATTTGTTTGTTTGTTTTTGGGGATTTTTTTCATGCTTATGCTAATAACACTGATATTTCTCCAGTGTTGATGATGCTAAGTGACTATGAGACACTGAATGACGATGAATGCAAACAAACCAACAAATAAAATCCCTACAAAAAAAACGAAGCATAGTGATTAATATTTCAAGACACATTTCTCTGCCTATATAAGCAGATAATCTCTTTTTGTCAGCCTAAAGCCATTGAGGATTATAAAATTCCCACTTCAGCCATAGAAGGCATTAACTTTTATTTATAGACATTCTACACCAGAGAATTTGGTGGAAGTCATCAGCAGGATGCGCATCTTGAAGAAGATGGCATCTTCATGTTTTCACAGATTTCTGAACCAGCTCATAGAAATAGCCTGAGGTCTTGAAATGTTTTTAGGAAACGGTGACTTTAATCACTATGTTTAGAGTGATTCCTGACAAAGAGATTAGAACTTTTTCATGACTGCTGTACCAATACAGACAGACGCAGGGTTAAGGTTGACAAGAGTTAGTGTGAATAATGGAAACAGGTCAGAAGACAATGCAGAAGTGATTAAATTGTGTGAAAGACAAAGACGAGTACTGAGACATGCACACAACCACTGCTACCTAAACAATTCACCAATATTCTTTTTTTTTTTTAAGATTTTATTTATTTATTTGACAGAGATAGAGACAGCCAGTGAGAGAGGGAACACAAGCAGGGGGAGTGGGAGAGGAAGAAGCAGGCTCCTAGCAGAGAAGCCTGATGTGGGGGCTCGATCCCATAACGCCGGGATCACGCCCTGAGCCGAAGGCAGACGCTTAACCGCTGTGCCACCCAGGCGCCCCAATTCACCAATATTCTTGTGAGGCAAGTATCAGGATCATGCTACAAGTGCCCACTTTTCTATCTTCCCACTTGTTAGTTATTAGAGGTTCTCCCAGGCACTAATCCATTCAATCCTTGTAACAGGATTCTGCATCTGTAAGATCTCCTACATAGTTGAGATTAGTGAACTAGAGCAGAAGGTAGTCAAGATCACACAGCAAATGTAAAAACCAAAGTCCTCCATACATTCTCCAGACTCCAAGGGTAGTGCTGCTGGCATGACCTCACAGCTTCCTCCGGAACTGCTAGTACCACGAGAATGTGTGCTGCAGGCTGCCTGTCCCTGATGTGAGTGTTGCTTCAAGTAATAATCAGAGACATGTACTGACCACTTACCACAAACTCCTGCAAGCACTTTGCATGCATTATTTTATTTAATCCTTTGAGTAATCTAAAGAGACAGTCACCATTGTCTGCTGAAGGGAACTGAAGCTAAAAATGGTTCAGTAACTTCTTAAGGTCACATACATATGCCTAAGGTATGTAAGACACAGGCAGTCTGACTCCAGAACACTTACTGTGAAACATTAAGTTATAAACCAAAAAATAATGTCAAAAATGCCCACTGTCTTCCTTTCTAGTCTTTCAGGAAGCATTTGTATTACTATGTGCATTGTAAAATGAGTTTTATCTACAAACTTTCTTCTTTTTTATCAAATGCATGAATGAAATAATTGTCAATTTCATTAGAAAAAGACTGGATTTAAGAATATATATTGCACGAATTTCACCTATAGTCTGTAAGTGTATGGACTCCAGAAGTAATTATGCTAAGTGCAGATAATATATTTTAGATTTGGTAGCTTTGCTTTATAGTTATTTATTATTATTCCACATCTATATTTCCTTAATACTATAAGATACAATGATTATTGAAATGCTAACATATTCTGTTGCAGATTGGAAACCCTGGGAAGCATACTCTGAGTATTATCCTGCAGGAAGTGTACGATGGAGTACCCTTGTTACCAACACCTGCAGAGACAGAGTTGGTGAGGGAGAATTTGACTCTGATGCAGCCACAACAGAGATTTCAGTCTACCTCAAGAGGGACACTGAAGCCATTTGGCTCTTCAGATGTGTCAGGAAGAGTGGACCTTTATACTCCCACACCAAGCAGTCATTAGATACAGGTTGCCCCAAGAAGGAGGCATGGCTGTGGACGAGGCAGCGATCCGCAGGGAAGAAAATTTCCAAGAAGACTGAGGGCTGAGGGCCAGCAGTACTCACACAGCTGGAGCAATACGGCTAGCTTTCTCATTCTTTGAAATGGGAGCTACAAACAGGTAAAGGGTCAAATCTAGAACAAAGTAATGAATGTGATGAGAAATGTTTTCCTTCAAAAAAAAAAAAAAGAAGAAGAAAAGAGAAAAAGGGGGGAGAGAAATGCCTTCCTTATAATAGAACATCAGCTAACAAATTTAGAAAGGATGATATAATGAGAAAATCACCATGTGGCAGCCATCATATGAATAACTGATTCAGATAGCCACCATCCTGGAACTCTAAAACTCGGGAATATGGTTTTGATAAGAATCACATTATTCGCATAGCTTCAAATTAGATCCTCCAAAATACTTAAAAATTATAAAGGTGAAAAGAGTTCATTCACATTGTCTAAGACTGGCACCATTATTCAAATGATCGGAGATAAAATAACTTTGATAGGCAACTTGATATTAGGTACGACCTCACAGGAGTAAGAATATGGCATCATTTCTGTAATATTTCTACCAGAAAAAGCATCACCTGAAATTATGCTTGAGGAAACATTAGACTAATCCAAATTGAGAGAAATTCTACAAAGTAATTTGCCTGTAATTTTCAAAATTGTTAAATTTATGAAGATCAAGGAAAGTCAGAACCATCCCAAATGAGGAATACTGAAGAGAAATGACAGCTAAGGGCAATAATTGAGAATTGGATCCTTTTTCTATAAAACACATAATTGGATAGTTGGTAGCATTTCAGTGAGGCCTCCTGGTGAGGGATATATGATAATTTTTTGTACTAATCTTTTACTTAACCAGTTAAGTTTGACATATGTCAAATGAAACGTAAAAAGTTAAATAAAAGAAAGAAAAACCCAGATGTAGTCTTTTGAGTTCCTAGGTTAAATAAATGACATTACAAATCAAAGCAAAAATACTTTTGGCTTGCAAAATTCTTTGAAAATTTGTTGATTATTTGCAGTTTACCACATTAATGGAGTTAAGTCATGTTTATGCCTGATTCTAAAAGGAAATAGTTTATAATTCATAAGAAGCCGATACGCACTCACTTTCAATTCCATTTTCAGACTCATTCTGCTCTGCTTCCCAATCCCATGGCATCTTGAGATATGAAATGTATATGGAGAAAGGTTTTGTTGGTAACTTGTTTGTGAGCACTATTTCCTTTGATATTTTATGACCTACGACATTCTTAATATAATCAGCACAGAGCTTTCAGTAGTAAATGTTATTTAAAAATTTATATAAGTTGAAATAGCTTCCTATGAGAGTAATGCAGGAAATAGGAAGCATTATAAAGCAAATGGTTGAGGCAAGAGAGAAATAAGGAGTAAGAAGCAAGAGAGCTACTATATATGCATATGAATATATTAAATATGTATCATATATTCATTCATAACCATTCAACCTATGGGAGAATATATCCTTAACAGAAAATGAGAGAAGTTAGAGAATAATATTTTTTTGCTAAGTATAATTTTATTAGTATACTAACCTTCATATTGTTACTATTAGGCCTTCATAGCACTAGGCTTTTGCAAAAACAAACATATTTTTCAACTGTTAGTATAATTGGCTAGATTCAAAACAATTTATTCATAACCTTGACTTCTATCACCCTTTGGTGAGATTCCTTACAGGCTCTGATTGAGCATGTTGCATGCATTATCAAATTTAAACCTCAAACACTGTACAGAATATATACGTTATTACCTCTATTTTACTGAGGATTAAAGACAACAGTAATTATGTAGTCTGACCAAGGCCACACAGTAGTGGAGCAAATAACTGCACATGGGCAGAATTACTCCTGAACAGTTTCCTTAACCCCTCAGTGGGAAATATATGCCTATGTTAATTTGAAATAAAATAAATGATTTTACATTTCTTTCCTACTTTTGCATGAATCTTTGTGAGTTTTGGTCACTTTGGTTTTCATAGACTTAATATTCTATATGTTATTGAACATTATAAATATGCATTATATTCCTAGTACAAATACTAATTTCAAGAAATAAAAGGTGATGCAATTTGAATAAATGTATTGAGAGCACAGTAAATATGGGAATCTACATATTTAGATATATAAACATTTTAAAATATTACATGTGCTATTGTATAATATCATTTATAAAGTATAATATTTTATATATCATTATATAATACATTATATATACATTATATGTTGTTTTATTACATATAACAACATATATGTATATGCTATAAAGATAAGTAGATGTTTCATATAAAGAATTAGGTCTGTGTACATTTTACATGTGTGTGCTTTTTAAGATACCTATAACAACAACAGCTTTCCTACACAAATTTAGATTGCTGGAGGTATGGAGAGAAACAAAGGGCACAGAGAAAGCAGAGACCAGATCATCACTTTATGACCTACCAAGTTTTGGTGGTAGGATTTTTTCCCTCTTTAATAAATAATATAAATACCTGTTTCTAGAGGAAACTTAACAATTAATGATGGAGAGTTGGCTTGTTCTTTTCCTAAGTAAACAGAGAACCTCTCAGCCCTCCTTCAGATTCATAGCCACCATTATATATGTGGTGTTCTACAATCCAACAGACATTTGCCTGAAAGAATGCAATTCCATACAATTTCCCATTTGGATTCCGATCTTTTGAAATAAGGTAGAGTTACCGGGCAGGTAAATTCTAATCATAATTTCAGAGGGCTAAGTCTTTTTTCCAATTTGAAACTAGAAGGAACTATAAAAAAAAACCAATCATCCTCTTACGGTTAGGTCTGTTGATTCGTGAATAACTATTAGGGCCAAGCTTCATAAAGGAAAGTGGAGATTGAACAAAGGAGAAAAAATTCTTTTTGCACGTATCATTGTTACTGAACTGAATTCTCATTTCTCCATATTGCCCATAAATGGTGTTCATTTAATGTTTGAGCGTCCAGGACGAATTTGCCAGACACTGTGGCATCCTACTGCTTAGACATCCACCTAAGGAGCTTCTGCGGGAGATGAACGGCATTTGTGAAAGAGCTGTTCTTCAGGACTGAAAAGAGACTGAGGAATCAGTTGTGAATGGACTCGGGCAGCTTTGTTTGTTCAGTTTATAAACAGTTTGAAAAGTTCTGAATCTTGCCCGGAACACTTTGGCTTAGAGACAGCTGTGTAAAATTTGTAAAAACAAGCTTAGCTTTTACATTGTCCTTCGCTGTTGCAGCATGACAAGTATTTTCCTTTTGTTATTTAAAAATATTTGTTTGGCTATGTCATACAGATATGCCATGAAATATCTCTGTTTGCCTTCAATGATCAAAAAATGATTCACACTATATAAAATGTTTTCCTAATTAGTGTAAATTTTACCAAAGAACAAAGCCTGTTAGGTTCATTTGAGAGTGCCTTCTTTTTTTTTTTTTTTTTTTAGGATCTACTTTCTAGAACAGTTTTACATTTACAAAAAAATTGAGAAGATACTATAGAGAATCCCCATTTAGCCAATGCCCAGTTTCCCATATTATTAACAATGCACATTAGTATGGTAAACTTGCCACAACTAATAAACCAGTATTAATTCATTATTACTAATTAAAGTACACAGTCATTCAGATTTCCTTAGTTTTTACCTAATGTCTGTTTATGTTCTAGGACCCTGCCCAAGGTATGACGTTACATTCAGTTTTCACATGTTCTTAGTCTTCTTTTGGTTGTACCAATTTGTCAGACTTCCCTTGTTGTTGATGACCAAGAGAATTTTGAGGAGTACTGGTCAAGTATTTTGTAAAATATCCCTCAAGTAGAATTGTCTGATGTTTCTCTCATTATTAGACTAAGTGTATGGATTTCGGGGATGAAAAATCACAAAGGTAATTAACATTTTCAACACATTCTACAAGGGTACACAGTATCAATATAATTTATCAAACGTTAATATTCACCTTGATCATCTGGCTGAGGTAGTGTTTGTCAAGTTTCTCCACAATGTTATTGTTATCGTTTTTTGCCATTTCCAAATTGAAATTTTTAGGGGGAAGTCACTACATACAGTTTACCTTTAACAAGTGGGGATTTACTCCTTGAGGATACAGTACTTCCATACTTCATTAGGATTTTCTCTGTAAGGGAGATCTGTCTCTTGTCTACCATTTATTTATTTATTCAACAATATATCAGTATGAACTCATGGATATTTATTTATTAGTTTGGGTTTCAGTCTAATACTACTTTATTTTCTTGTTCAAATTCTGCCAGCTTTGGCCATTGGGAGCTCTTCTGGTTGGCTCCAATGTCCCTATGACATGTACCCATCAATGTAGAGGTGGGCTTTGTTGCTGTCTTAGTACTGACTTTCTTCCTGTTATTACAAGAAGATCCAGGCTCATCTTGAATCTTTTCTGCCCTAGTCCTAGAGTTAGTTGTTTCTTCAAAGAGCGCTTGAGCCTCCTTTTATTAACGCTCAAGCCTCCTTTTATTAACACTGGTGTTAGAAATCAAGATCTGAGGGCACCTGGGTGGCTCAGTCGGTTAAGTATCTGACTCTTGGTTTCAGCTCAGGTCATGATGTCAGGGTCGTGAGATTGAGCCCCGTGTCAAGCTCCATGCTCAACGAGGAGATTCTCTCTCTCTCTCTGCCCCTCTCTGCTCATGCTCTCTTTCTCTATCAAATACATAAAATCTTAAAAATATAAAAAGAATCAAAATCTGAGGGCTAGTTATGCTTGTTGCTGTTGAACTAAAATTGCTTCTAGGCCCTTTTAGCTGATACAGAGAAAAGAAATTTGTTTGTATACTAACCAGTAGATACACATATCTATAGATTCTGCCATATGTAACCATCTCTATGCATACTGACCTAAACATGAATTTATACTACGTCTCCAAACCCTAAAACATGGATCATGGATCATTTTAGCATTCTTTCCTTGATTTACCGTGAATTCACACTACAATGCAAAAAAACCTGGATCCCACTATTTGCATTTGTTTAGTTCCAGTATTTATATATAATAGTATCAGATGAGAAACAGCTTTATCAACTAGAGTACAGTGGAAATGTCTTGTTTGCCTCCAGTCTTACACGCTTCACTCATTTTCTAAGTTACTTAGCTCATCACCTTTTCCCACATCCCCACTGGCATTCAGTGATTTTGTTTCATGTATTTGTGATACAATTAGATTCTCTTATCAAAGTCTGTGTTCCTTCCGTGAATTTCCCCAATCTCCTAAATTTTTTTAATTTGTATACATTAAGGTTGACTTTTGTGTTGTTAAATTATATGGGTTTTGACATACGCATAATATCATATTTCTGTGATAGAATCACACAAAATGGTGTTACTGCCATAAACAAACAAAAACAAAACAAACAAAAAGCCCAAATACCAAGTTCTATTTCACCCTCTCCTCGTCCCCTAGAACTTCTGATCTTTTAATCTTCTTTAGTTTTGTCTTTTCCAAAATGTCATATAGTTGGAATCAAACAATATGTAGTCTTCTCTGACTGGATTCTTCCACTTAGCACTATGCATTTAAGATTTATTTCTGTCTTTTCATAGCTTAATAGCTAATTTTTTATCACTGAATATGACTCCATTATCTGTTGTATCACAGACTGTTTACCCATTCACCTATTGAAGGACAAACTGGTTGCTTGCAGTTTTTGGCAATTGCGAGTAAAACTGCTACCTACATTTATGTGCCATTGTGTGTGTGTGTGTGTGTGTGTGTGTGTAAGTTTTCAAATAAGTAGGGTAAATACCTGGGAGTGTGATTGCTGCATCATGAAATAAAATGATGTTTATTTTTTAGGAAATGGACAAACTATAATCCTATTCTAAAGCATAGGAGAAAAGTGTCCAGGCTCTTACCATTAATTATGAGTTGTAGATAGATGTATTTTATCAAATTGAAGGTACCTTCTATTTCTAGTTTGTTGAAATTTTTAAAAAAATCATTAATGGGTATTGGATTATGTCAAATGTATTTTCTGCATCTATTGATGTGATTATCTGATGTTTCCTTTTTACTCTTTTGATGTAGAGATTATATTAACTGAATTTCTAATGTTGAACCAGTCTTTCCTACTTAAGGCAAACCCCATTTGGGTGCTTCTTACACATTGTTGGATTTAGTTATATAATATTTAGTTAAGGGTTTTTGCATCTTTAGAGATATTGATTTTTGTTTTCCTTTCTTCTAATGATTTTATCTATTTTTTGTATTAGAGTAAGGACCTAAATTATGACTCCTCCCACCCAGAAGCTCCCTTCTCTGTGGGAAAAACGAGTCATCCGCAGGAGAAGTAGGAGACAAATGACTTTTTGCCCATTGGATAATTTTTATTGTTTTGATTAAGTCTTTATCTTTTTTACTCACAATGAATCCAGCAATCCTACTAAGACATGTATGATGAAGTGTTAACTTTGACTCTTTGACATGACTCTCTTTTATCAAGAGGTTTATCACCTTATTATGTTACACTTAAGTGTTGTTGTCATCATCATTATTATTATAGATATGCTTTATACGAAATGTTTCCTGAAATATGAGGAAAGGTGAATTTGATTTAAGTGTATTTCTTTCAACTTGCCTATGTCCTCAGGGGACTTATCAGTATTCGTGTTCTATAAACCAATGATATACTTCTGAGCACATAATTGGAGACAGCATGATCCCTCTACCAAAAATATAATTTGTCACGTGTACCACATATGTTTTTCTTTCAGAATAATACAATCTTTAGTGGTATTTTTAAATTTTGCTTCTTTAAAAAATCAAATTTGCCAATAATATGCTTAATATTCAATTTTAGAGGTCACAGCTTGTTTTAATAATGAATAGAGCACACTAGCTTGTAATAAACATTAAAAGTGTGCTAAGGTTTTAAATAGAGTAACTTTCTTCCAGAAAATTTGCTTTATGTTTGATCCCGGCACTGAAATGAAGAGAAAGGTCAAGTAGCAACTCACACTATTATTTCTTGTCAATAACAGTAAAGATATCTAGAAAATTTCATTAGAACAACTTCTTTAAATATACTTCTCTGACTTTCCTTCACATAGTAATTTTAATTTTGCTTTGGGGAAAACTAAAAGATTTTTCCATATTAATTACATTTTAACAATTTTTTAAAAAAAAATACTGACATTTCTTTTCCTGTTCCTAGTTTTAAAAGTACGTTGGAAGTTACCATTTTCAATGAATAATACTTTTAATTTGATCTCTATGCTTGTCTTTATAATTAACAAGAAACCTTTCTCACACTCTTAAAGTAAACTAATTTGTGCTTTTCCAACAATTCTCCCAACTGATTTATTTTTTAAATTGGATTTTACATATACTCAGAGTCCAGAAGGGGGAGAGTCAAAATAACAAAGAACATTGCATTGAATGTTGCTGAATATTTGTATCGTTGGATTAGTTCAGAAAGAAGGGGCATTTTAAAATTACTTAAATTTTGCTTAAAAACATAGTCATTTGTAATTTCTGATGACTCTTGAGAAGTGGGTCAGATAGAGTATCTTTGGTACTGATTTTCTAATCTTGTACGCAATAAACTAATTACCCTGCAGGACTGAGGGCATTCAGTGCTGGGACCTTTCCCAGGCTCTGAGCCTCACTCTTTCAATGTGTGCTGCCAGTCTATCAGCCATTAGCAAGGTCTCAAACAACAACCGCCAGCAACTGCAAACATCCGGCCTCTGGTGAAAGGTATAAAGGGCCAATTGATAGGAAAAAAACTTCAAAATGCCTAGAATTGCTAGAACAATGGCAATTTCATTCTTCAGTTTAGAAAGATTTAATAGAGAGCATAAAGGAAGAAAAAATAAATGTGGACCTTATGTAATATTCCATTTCAGTTTGACATCATCACAGATCATTTTTAATGTGGGTTTTTTTTTAAATGCCAGGGCAATAGCAACTTCATTCTTCGAGTTAAAAAAAAACAATAATGGAAAGCACAAATATAAAAAAAGAATTAAAAAAACATGCTGCTGAATTTATTTATCACTCCCTTTCAGTCTGACACAATTGCACAGATATTTTTAATGTGACTTTTTCTAAACTTACAATTACTTCTTTATTCGTGTACCATTGGAAAAAATCTTGAAAAATTTGATATGCTGATTAATAAATAACCAAGTGGACTTTATAGAGAAGACTAGAGATTTTCTGGTTTGTTTGATTCGTCCTGGTTAGTGAGCAGCTAAACCACTAGGCGGTGTCACAGTCAGCAGGTGACTTACCAATACACCTGTTTTTCACAACTGTGGGTTAATGTCCTTTTTAAAAATTACCTACTTAGGTGTTCTTCCACTGTTTCCTAATCAGTTATAAACTTTCACTATTTCTTGATGAATTCTCTTCTATCACTACTTATAGTAGTAGTGGAAATAATGGAAAATAATAAGTAATATTTTGATTATATCATTATCTTTGGTAACACATCAAATCATACAGAGGGATACATTACAATTCTTGAATAAACTATGAAAATGTTAGAACGGGACAATCTTTATTTGCTAAAATGAATATAGCTTGCAAAATAAACATTTTAAAGTTAATACTCTGTTTCTATAAAGCAAAAACAAAAACAAAAGAATGAATTTGGGTTTACATTGTTTTCTTAATCTGGCTGTTATGACTAAATCAACATAGTATTACTCAACAATGTAATGTTATATGTAACTATGAAGTTGCTGAAAATTGCTCTTCGAGTTTGTGTCCCATTTAACAAAAGTCTAACCTAACACTGGTATATTAACGTATTTGATGCTCAGCCCTTTGGATATACATATGAAAATTGAAAAAAGTACAATAATCAGAATGTCTTCCTAACAATTACCTTCTAGCTATTTGAGGTGAAATGTTGGTTTAAATGGTTTGCATCTTTTTTAGGCAAGCCCCTAGTTTAATTATTGACAGGTATAAGCCCGCCCAAACCCCCAAAACCAAACAGAAAAAGCCACAGGAATCCTATAATCATTAAATTACTTCAGGTAAACTTCTAGCATTTAATTTGAGACTCTATTGGACTGATCTGAGATTTCATTTGTTTGATTTAATGAAGATCGAGAATAAATTGAATAATTACCAAGATGTCCTCAAACATAATAACTTTTTCGAAATAGTAATTCTAAAGGCAGACTTGCAATAATTGCTGAAAAGACAAGGTGGGTATAGACTAAATGATAATCTGCCCCTCTCAAATCAAGGTGGTTAGAAAATAGGGGAAAAAACCCTGGAACAAAAGAACATGGAAATAGAACAAAGGAAAATGGGGCATATACTGTTGATGGAAGATGTCTCTCAGCTTATTGTTGAAGACTTTGGAAATCTTGGGGGAGGGGTGTACTTTATGTAAGAATTCCACTGCAATAGGAATTGCCTACATTCGAATTTAGAGAAATGTGACCGTATCTTTTTATTTTATCCAAAGAACATCTCAAATACTTTATACCCCAAATTAGTTACAAAGAACACCCTCTAAATGGTGTTCCATAAATCTTCTTTCACAAATTCAACCAAGAGTTTCTCTTGCTAATTCTGTTTCCTTCTCTCTATAGCTCCACATGCCAATAATGTCTCCTACTTTTCATAAATGGAAATTTTCTATGTTTATTTTAAACAAACAGCAGAAAAATGCTCACTTCAACAAATAAATTATCTCATTTCTTCAATTTTTTAATTTGGTTGATGTCTACATAAAGGGACAGCAAATTATGGCCCATGGATCAAATCTGACCCACCATCTTCTTGTTGTTTTTTTATGATGTGCAAGGTAAAAAAAAAAATGTTTTCCCCCACTTTAAGTAAAAAAACAAATAAAAGAAAAGGTGACCATTTAGATGTAAATCTAATGAAACCTATGTTAAAACTACAAAATGCTGATAAAAGAAAATCAGAGATCTAAACAAATGGACAGACATATTGCGCTCATGGAGTGGAAGACTCAACAGAGAACAGATGTCAATGTTCCCCCCAACTGATATTTATATAGGTTTAAAATGATTTTTTTTAAAGATTTTATTTATTTATTTGACAAAGAGAGAGGCAGCAAGAGAGGGAACACAAGCAGGGAGAGTGGGAGAAGGAGAAGCAGGCTTCCCGCTGAGCAGGGAGCCCAATGCAGGCTTGGTCCCAGAACGCTGGGATCATGACCTGAGCTGAAGGCAGACGCTTACCGACTGAGCCACCCAGGCGCCCCAGGTTTAAAATGATTTTTATCCAAACCAGCAAGTTTTGTTGTGTATGTGTATGTGTGTGTGTGGTTTTTTTGTTTGTTTGTTTGTTTGCAGACACGAGTATTCTAAAATCAATATGGAGATGCAAAGGAACAAGAGTAGTTAAAACCATTTTGAAAATGTAGGAGAGAGTGAGAGAACTCTCACTTAATTTAAAAACAGTATCAAAGTAATCAAATATATGTAGTATTGGTGGAGTGACAGAAATATAGACCTATGGAATAGAAGAGATAATCTAGAAATACCCACACAAATATGCCCAACTGATTTCTGACAAAAGTTCAAAAGCAACTGAGCGCAGGAAGGGCAGCCTTAGGAACAAATGTGCTGGACATCCATTCATTAAAAAACCAAATAAACCGAAACCCAAACCAGACACTTTATTTGGTTAAGTATTGTATTCTTATAGGAAAGTTATTATAAACTTTGGTGAAGGATGCTTACCAAGTAAGATTTACGTTTCCTTAAATTGACACTGTATATTACCATTTTAATATTTTTGAAGAGGTGGGAGTGTAATTACCAAAAAGTTGTAATATTATTAACTCTTCCCCAGATTTTTCCAGATGTGTGAAGAGCTTCAGATCTCTGCTGGATACAGCTGAATCCGTTTTACCTGATGAGTTCAATCTCACTGGTAACTCATCAAGAAAACTGTAGGCCATTGCCAATGGCTGTTTATAGTGCGCTTTGCTTTTAAAAACATATTCTATGGAATTTCACAACATTGGAAATAGAATAAGCAGGAAAATATTTATATTACTTTTGCTGCTCTCCTTTATTTCCTCTTTAACGACTAAAAATAACAGCTCTAATTCCCAGTGGTTGAAGATTTTGTTATTGTTTTTGTTTAGCCTGAATAAACTATAATAACTTCAACTATCCAAGGAAAATATATTTTAACTGTAATGGTATAAATTTATCATTTTTTAATAATGTGATATTCATTGTGAGTAATAAAAGGTTAAAATAGTAAAAATTTTGTATAGTAATTACCTATTTATTGGAAAATTAAAAGTGATTACTAGTAATATGAGCCTCTGCCACATTTATTTATGTTTAATGGAGAATCAAGTCAAATTTCATTCTATTGGTTCAGTTTTAGTGATTTTATTACCTTGTAAAATAGTGATGAGGACAAAATTTTAAACTAACTTGACTAGAACTGCAGTTGATATTGCCTTGTATTTACTTTTGTTTCAGAATTAATGGTTATATACCTTTTATATATAAATGTTTTGTTTTCTTTTTTCTAATTTGACCTTCAAGTTTTTTGTAAAAAAAAAAAAAAACACACCTGTTATTTAATTTATGAATTTATTTTTCCATTATTCTTTTCATTAATGTTTGGTTTCTTTGCTATCACCATTGGGATTGCTTTGTTGTTCTTTTCTGGCATCCCTATTGAATGCTTAGTTATGTATTTTCAATGCCTCTTCTTTAATTTGGGAGCATTCATGGTTTTGAGTAGAGATATGACAGCATTCTGAAAGCTCGCAATATATTATGTAAATGTCAGATTACTTTCTATTATATCTTATATGTCTCTTTCCTATAATATTACATATACTATACATGTTTATAATATTTACATGTATTTGTTTTCTACTTAGTCTGATTATACCGATTTCCTCTTTTCTCCAAGAATTATTTGAGAATGTATTAACATTTTTAACTGACTTAACTATTAACAGATAATTTTATAATATTAGAGACAGAAAATATAGTTGCATTACGGATTTATCAAAGCATATTTTTTGTGAGACATATATGTTTATTTTTTAATGTTCTCTAGGCACTTGTAGAGGTCATATGCTCACTTGTTGCAAGGTAGAAAGTTTGATACACATTTATAAAAATACTTAATTCAGGTTAATACTTCAATTATTTATTTATTAATTATATGTAATTATATAATTATAATAAATTTCTGTCAATTTATAATTAAGATTATGTATCAAATTGCTGTCTACTTGAGCTATCAAAAGTAAGGAATATATAGTAACATACCTACAAAGATTGTATATTAACCTACCTAGTACCATTGTGAATGCATCAACTTTTTTTTTAACATTTTCTTCTGAGATAATTGTAGATTCACAATTGTAAGAAACAATAGAGATCCTATATGTCCCTTACCCAATTTCTCTCAAAGGTAACATCTTGTAAGTCTATAGTACAATATCCCAACCAGTATATTTAGATTGACACTGACACGGTCAATATACGGAATATTTCCATCAATTCAAGGATTCCCAAAGGTTGCCCTTTTATAGTCACACCCACTTCCTTCCACCACCACACCCTCTTTAACCACTGACAACCAATAACTTGTTTTCTCTTTCTATAATTGTACAACCATTGTACAATCTGGTTATTCTCCATTTCTACATTTAATACATAGAACAGCTTTACCATATCAGGTTCATATCCATTGAAAATAGACAAGACGGTGTGAGTAAGTTATGCTGGTTCTGAAATTACTAGGAATCTGATACTAGACTGTTCTTTATCTGCACTTTGTTACCTGTAATTTTCTTGGTCTTTGATCCATTTGGAATTCAAGCTGGTTTTTTCATTCTTTCTTTCTTTCTTTCTTTCCTTTCTTTCCTTTTTTCTTTTCTTTTCTTTTCTTTTCTTTTCTTTTCTTTTCTTCTTTTCTTTTCTTTCTTTTCTTTTCTCTTTTCTTTTCTTTCTTTTCTTTTCTTTTCTTTTCTTTTCTTTTCTTTTCTTTTCTTTTTTAATCCTCTCTTACATTTGTGATTAGCTTCTGAACAGAAGTACTTCTCCTTAGGACTCATTGTGTATTTCAATAGGATTTATTTCTGAATGTCTCTCCCTTGTTTTGCACGACCCAGTCTCACTAGAGAAACCATATCCTGACCCATCTGGTCCACTTCAATTAATCTTCCCTATAAGGAAGCAAAAGTAAGGCTTTACTGTTAATTGCCAGAAGTATGCCAAGAAAAGTTCACTGGACTGGGAGTCAGGAGCACCCACTTAGCCTAAGTTTTACCTTTTTATTTAGCATAGGGTGTCTCTAAATCTTAATTTATAAAATAAACATAGAAATTATCCTTGTATTCTTAACATTTTTAAGAGATTGATACTTTGGGAGATTTTAAGGTCTAAAAAGTCTTTAAAACTTTAGGAATAAAAAAAATAAGGTATAGTAATATGATGTTTAATAGGAACGTTGACCTTGAAGCAGAACCTTTGGAATAACGTTGCTTAAGTAGCTACATATTCGACCTACATGTAAAGTGTAACTTGAAGAAGTGCTCAGTAAAGTCTTGTGTGTCTCAATACTCAAATTACATAATCAATGTAATAAAAAAAGGAAAAAATTAACTGGATGTTTTGCTTATACAGTGCCAACGAAAATGAGTGGTGAAGTTTACCCAATATGACCAAATGTTTTTAAAATGTTATTTAACTGTGGTTTCCATTAACCTATTCGGCACAAATCTCTATGTAGAGCACATAAGAGAAAGGATAATGTGTTATAAGGTTTTTGAACTAAAAAAGTTACATAATCAGGTTATAATTTATTGTCCCAATGCAATAAAATACAAAGATTTCACTGGATCTTCTTTTTTTGTCACGCAAATAAAAAGTTTTCCAAAATCAAAATATATCTACATTTATCTTATATTGTGCTTTTAAAACAGTAATATTGAGAGTTAAATAGGGTATTTCTTCAGTTAAATTGTGAAACTGAATAAAACAGAGTTAAACTAAATATTTACTACACAAAGAATGTTTGTGAAACACTGAGAAAAAAGATAGGTACTGCATTTTTTTAATAGATTGCTTTTTTGCTATTCATCACATATGATAAAAAGATCTTTAGGTTAGATCATTTATTTTCCAAGAGAAATCGCTGTTTGAATTTCATTTTATGATCTTGGAATGCAAAGGGTCATGGTTCTAGGGCACTAAAATATTTAGCCACCATCTCCGTGAAAGGTTAACAACATTTTTTTTTCCTCCAGAAATCCCTTAATATATAGAGAGACCAAAGCACAGTTATTTTTAAAAAGCATTTACGCCTAAGCGGCCATACTTTCTGAGTATTTACTAAATATAAAGAAAGTAAGTTACAGTTCCTTTTAAATGTACATTATTACTTTGGTCCAACCCATTAAGTTTTCTAAACCAGGGTTTGTGGTATTTGGCATAAATTCTTCTGTTCTTTTGATAAGTACCTAAACAGGATGTCCCTGCAAATTAAATGAAAAATAGCTCTGGAAGTTTTCCTCCCTCAGGAATAAGCATTAAGATTGGCAGATGGCTTAAGTGGAAATACACAGGAATGCACTTTAGCCAACATTAGGAAAGTGTTCCAGCAGATATTACCGAGGTTCATTCATGAAGGCCCATCTCATTTCCTTCTGTACTGAAATGTTTTAATGGCCTCAAAGTGAAGAGGTTGAATTCATTTTCTCTAAGCTGTTACAAGACAGGCTCAATGAGAAGGAGAGCTTCATTGTAACTAGTAAAATAAAAATAATGGCTGATTTCTTACCAGAGAAATTATATTCCTTGATATTGAAAAAAAGAGACACCTCAACTCAAACATGTTTCCCAAATCTTGGACTACTGAAGACTAAGTCATTCTTCACAAAACTTATATCCTCTTACTTTTTTTCCTCTCTCTATCTCCCTTTTAGGCTCATGAAGTTAATATGGGAGATATTACATTATTCTCTCATGATAAAGTGTTCATAATTTCTTAAAAAATTAAGTGCTCAGTAGTGATTTTGCACAACCATTAGAAATACTTCAAGACATTAGTAATATATTTTTTAAAGATTTTATTTATTTATGTGACAGACAGCCAGCGAGAGAGGGAACACAAGCAGGGGGAGTGGGAGAGGAAGAAGCAGGCTCCCAGCGGAGAAGCCCGATGTGGGGCTCGATCCCAGAACACCGGTATCGCTCCATGAGCCGAGGGCAGACGCCCAATGACTGTGCTACCCAGGCGCCCTGACATTAGTAATATTTTAATGTTTCAACTTAAAGATCTCTGGTATTGGATAACTGGAAAAAAATTCCATGAAAATGGGAACTGGGGAAATAATATTTAAAAGACCAATGCTATTTTTATTTAATTAAATAGTTCATATGTAGGAGGTAGTCCTTTAGACTGTCATTATTTTTAAGAGTTCACATTTCTAAAAATATGACTATATACATTTAATGAATAAGGAAAGATCCTAGGAATAAACTCAAGCGGGGAAAAATGTACAACTTTCCAGCATAGCCCAGCAGTACCATTTTAGTGACATAAAATGAGCTTTCCTGATCTTGTCATAAGTATAAACTACGTCCTAAACATAATGAAATACATATAGAAAATATTCAAATTAAATTGCAGGACTTTTTTTACCTTCTATTTTTAACTTCATTCTTCAAACAGCCAGCTTATCAAAACAACTAGTTATCAGCAAGTTAGCTATCCACATTTTATTCCTCATCATGAGGAAGTATACATATTTAGTGTGTATGAAGGTCAAAGAATGGAAAACAAACATATATATTGATAATAGACAGATTAAACTTGTAGTATTTGTCTTTTCTTGAACAACCCAAATTACATTTCTAGAGTGATGTAACCACCTAAATATAGCTATCCTGATAATGTGTATTCTATTCTTTAACATTTCAACTACAATAGCAACAAAGTAAAGTAGAATATAGAATATAGTAGAATTGCTGAACCCTGAGTAGGCATTTATTATTTATGTACTAAACATTCACTTCCAAGCATCCCCTGGCTTCATATATCCTTATTCATATGTCCTTACCCGAAATCACTATAATCATCTCCAATCCTGATTTTTCTTTCTCTCTAAAGCCAATTATCCAATCAATAATTAGGTCTTTTCAATTCTGTTAATCAGATAGCACTAAAATATTTTTCTGTTTTCAAAACAGGTTTATTAAAAAAATTATTACAATATCTATGTGTCTGTACCTCTCTCTCCTGGACTGCCTCATTTCAATACACATTACATACTATTGAAAAAGTAATCTTTTAAAGCAAATATGAACATGTCATTTCTATTAAAAAAAAAAATCCCTTCCAGAGCTTCATTGCCCATAGGAAAAAGCAGGAACTCCTCATTATGGTATATTGTATCAAGGACGTCTTAATCCAAGACTGCCTACATTCCCAAACTTATACTGTGTATACAGCCACACTGAAGCACCCCAACATCCAATCATATTTGTATCAAAACCTTGTTTATTGTAGCATATTACAGTGAAATCAAAATGTTCAAATTAAATCATCCTAGGATGGTTGTGCATCTGTCTCTTTGAGCTCTATCATTTTTTCCTACACATATTTTGATCCCAATCACTTGTTGCATTAAAAAGTTATGAAATTATACTTTTGTCTTGATCTGTATGTAGGTAGAATAAAATTTTTTTCATATAGTAATAGCACAAAAAGTAAAGAACATCCTAAAGATTGTATTCATTTTAACTGAGCAATGAAGAAATCCTGCTGATCTCTTAGGCTATAATCAACTGTACCCATTAAAATTTAAAAACTGAACTAAAAGCCCTCTTATGAGGTAGTCACAAGGGGGCATTTTGGGCTTCAGTAATCCTGAGTGTAGAAAAGGGGAGAAGAGCCCTAGGGAGGATTCTGGGCAGCTGTGCCCTGTGGGGCTCGTATACTCTGGATGAGGGGTGGACACCTCTGAAATGTCCACCCTACTGTCTGGAGTAAGACAAAGTGCATATGAGCCCAGCCTAAAGAGGAGCAGGAATGTGTGAAAACCAGCTTCTTTCCTTAGCCAAAATTTGTGATTTTGCTCTCTTTGCCCTGCCTTTTACCTTTTCTCTCCTGCTAGAACATCTATTTCCAGAGGTGGTATTCACCTCCCCATCCCCAAGTGGGCAGAACATGGTGGGAAAGAAATGTATAAAGATAAGGGTGTCAGACACTTAGGCACTTTTTTTTTTTTTTTTTTTTTTTTTGGGNTTTTTTAGAGAGAGAGAGCGAGAGCTTGTGAGCACACAGGTGGGGTGGGGAAGAACAGAGGAAGAGAGAGAGAGAATCCCAAGCAGGCTCCATGCCCAGCAGGGGCCTATGCCAGCTTGATTTCATGACCCTGAGATCATGACCTGGGCTAAAATCAAGAGTCTGTGGCTTAACCCACTGAGCCAGCCAGGATTCTCTTTCGCTCTGGTTTTTAACACGTTTCTTTAAATGTTTATAATGCACCTTATTAAATATTTTCATGAAATTTTATTATGCCTTTTTGGTATATGTGCACCTTTTCAGTAGCAAGCATAGTTTACCCTTTAGTACTAAATTATGTTCTTTTACCTAACAGAAAACAAATAAGTTTTGCTCTCTATTTGTTAATATGTATGCTTGCAGTGATAAGGGATGGATTTGAGATCTCGGGAGATTTCGTTTTATTTTTGCTGGTCAGATATCATAAAGACTAGGAGTATAAATGTCATGTAACTTCCTGACTAGGTATAGGCATGTTCAAGAAAAGTGAAATCAAATCCTTTAATACTGGACCCAATGAGGAAAATTGTAGCTAAATGTTGCTTTACTTATGACTAGATGTCTGTGAAAAAATATACATATATGATATGCACAAGTCACTTTTATTTATCGACCTTATTCTACTTATGAACCACAATTTAACTGTTCTGCAGCAGCTGGTTTATGATAATGGACAGATGCCCAGGATGTTGCTTTTTTCTAGCTACCGCTATAAAGACACACTTAATCACATATATACATGCAACTTCTTGGCTTCGTATCTATGAAGCTATTTAAATATTTTCATTATACTTTTGTCTTTAGTGGGCTTCTTCTGTTAACAGTGATCTTTTTTTCTTTTTTCATTCTTATATTTTCATTAGTGCATTAGTGCATAAATCTGTCCAACTGGGGCCTTAGGACCATGGCAAGATATGCTAGACAAAATTTCATGACTCCAAAGTATTTTATGAAACGCTATACCAGGTCATTCACAAGCTATAGATTTTAGTTACTTTTTCTTCTAAAAAGAATCAGGGTTTTACATTTATTTATCTTATTAAAAGGAAAGTGCCATAATTATCTTTTAAAGGAAGGACCTGACTTGCTTTCTCTCTGTACTATTTTAGTACTTTACTAGCCTTTAAACTATTAAAAAAATTATACCAATAACTTAGTAATTTTGAGGCACAGGTTATTTTAGGCAGTAGAGGATGTGTTTAACTTTGTCTTCAGATACCTTCTTCTCAGCCAATTTACAACTAAGTATCATCTGATCACTCCGACTATCAATTGAAGATCTATATAGGCCCAAGAAATGAACTACAGTACATGTCAGTCCTTTTCAATAAAATATAATACTGGTGTGTGTTATGAATTGTTTTCTTTTATGGTAGATCTAGGAAAAAATACACAAATTGAATAGAATTATACGTAGATTTAAATAGAGTAGTTACCTAGAGTTGGGTGGCCTAGATCATAGCCTTGAATTGTTTTCTAGCCAATTTTGTATCCCTGTGTCTTGTGACTTTGGAGAAGACACTTCATCTCTCTGGGCCTCCATTTTAGCATCTATAAAACAAGAAGGTGAAGTTGATGATGACAGAGATCCCCCTTGGCTCTCAGATGCCTTGGCCAATGGCCGACCCCTCTACAGGTCCCTGCCAACGTGCTGGTGCTGTAAGCTGCTTCAAATATAAAATTGGTTTGTCTACCACATATGCTCATTTTATAGTTTATGAAAGGCCTTTTCATTATATAGCTTTTTCCAGTTTTATGGACATGACTTCTGCCTTCAGCTCAGGTCATGATCTCACAGTCCTGGGATTGAACGCCACATCAGGCTCCCTGCTCAGTGGGAAGCCTGCTTCTCCCTCTGCCCCTGCTCCTGCTCTCTCTCTGACAAATAAATAAATAAAATCTTAAAAAAAAAAGAGTCTCTTATGGTTTGTCTCCCTCTCTGATTTCATCTTGTTTGATTTTTCCCTCTCCCTCTATGATCCTTTGTTTTGTTTCTTAAATTCCACAAATTAGTGAGATCATATGATAATTGTTTTTATGATAGCATTTTTTTTTGGTATCTTAACTCTAAATTTGAAACCCTACAAGACACTGATTTTTTTCCCTTGTATTTACCCTGTCCTCTGTCCTTTACTTTTCTTGTTTTTCTAGATTTCCTTGTTGGATAGTTTTCTTACTGCCTGAAGCATTTTCTTAAATGTGGTTCTGCTTGTGATACATTATCTCAATTAATGGATGCCTGAAAAATGTCATCATTTGCTTTCATTGTTGAAGGATATATTTATAGTTTACAAAATTCTAGGTTGGTAGTTATTTTCTTTAAATGCTCTAAGGGATCATTCTTTGTCTTTTATGTTTTACTGTTTCTACTTAGAAGTCAGCTGTCAGTCTTAGACTTGTTCCTTTTAAAGTACTGTGTCCCTCCCACCTTCTTGGCTGCTTTTAAGATTTTCCTGTTTTTCTTTGGTCTACTTCACTTTTCCAATGTGACTTAAGGTACAGTTCTACTTGCATTTATTCTAAAGTCTTGTACCATGTCATTATTATATTCTTTGATGTATTTACAGGAGCTACTCAATTATTAATTCTTCAAATATTGTTTCCTGCCTCATTCTCTGACTCCTGGTCTACTGGGACTCCAAATAAATAAATATATTTTATACTCTTTTCTACATGTTCTTTCTTTTGTCCTTGTTTTCAAAGATACCTTTTATTTTTTCAATCTTCCAATTAATTAAATCTCTTTTCATATGTTTCTAATTTCTTGTTAAACCCATATACTGCATTCTTGGCTTGTTATTAAATTTTTCTGTTCTAGAGTTTCAATGTAACTTTATAATAGTTTCCACTTTCTACGAATATTCTCCTTCATGTCATTGAACTTAATTGAATTTCTAGTTAAAATTGTTTTAAAGTTCCTTTCTGATCCCTCTTGCGTCTGATCTTCAGTGGGTCTGTTGCTACTCTTTCCTCATTGTTTCTGATTCATTCCTGTACTTTGCTTGCCTGTATGTTGTTGATTGAATAGAGAGGTTTTGGAATGAAACAGAGACTGAGAAGTTGAGTCCCACAGTCCTGCACATAGCTCTATGTTCTTCAATAAAGAATTTACCTTCTCCTTATGGAAGATAGCTGAATGGCAATCTCTTGAATTAATCAGAGATTAAGCTGATTCAAAGCAATGCTGGGGATAAGTTTTTTGAGAATTAGTATATATCTTACTTATACAAATGTGATCTTTTTCATGTTCAAATTGGAAGCCCATGGTGCTTACAAGTTCTCTCTTCTCTGGCCTTAAACTATAATTCCCTTCAATAGCATAAAATGATAGAAATCTTGGTTTTATCAGTAAGTCTCTCAAAAAGCATACTCTCAGGTTGGCACATACTTGGGGAGGGGGAGAATCAGGATCAAAAGTCAAGATTTCCTCTGTCAGCTGCCCCACTCTCTGTTACCTTGATCCCTTAAGTCTTTATGCTTTAGAAGCTTTTTCATAAGCCTGCCATCCCCCTCTCCACCCCCTCCTTTTTTTATTGTGTTCAGCTATTCTATTTGCTTTTGGTGGTGAAATAGTTGCTTTGAAGTAAGCTAGCACCGCATTACTGGAAGCAAAAATTCCACAAAATGCTCTAGCCCTGGGTCTGAGTACAGTGCTAATCATAAAGGGTAACTAATACAGGGAATATTCTGGTCCAATGGAGCTTATAGTCTGAAATGGAATGACAAAAAAAAAAAAAAAAAAAAAAAAAAAAAGAAAGGCCAACCATTGGNCTAGCATGTGGAAAACCCCTGAGAAATGAATGTCTGTAGTCTTTTCTGAGGATCAACGTTAGTGCACCACGTGGATGATGAGTGAGGTGGAGAGTAGAGGCTGAGGTTAGTAAGGAAGGCTTCTCATTTTCTAGTGGGAAGCCCTTGAAGGTTTTAAACAGAGAAATAATGAGTTGATATATATTACTGAATGATAACTCTGCTAAATGTGTAGAGAATAAATAGTACGGAAGAGCAGAATAAACGAGGGAGGACAAAGGATTCCTGTAGTACTCTGGCTTGAATTACAGTGATAACAATAGAAAGATGTGTAAAGATTTAGAATATGTTTTGGAAAAAAGCACCAGTTAAAACTGCTAATGGATTTAAATCACAGAGGTGAGGGAATCAGGAATAACTCAATTGTGTTGTTGTTGTTGCTCAAAACAGAGTACATCGTGACATCATGTGGAGGAAGAACAATTATAGATAGAAAAAAACTCAAGTGCTAACTTTTAATAATCTTAAGTTTGAGATGTCTCTAAGACAAACCGTAAGAGATGGGAGATGATGTTTGAAACCGGATATAGGAGGATGAAATTCAGTGTTTCAGTGTTGAATTCAGAATGGCATTCAATATTTATAAATATTTAATGTTGGGAATTCACTAATAATGAATAATTTTTCAATTACAAAGAATTACAAATTAAGGAAGTATGTTTTGACTTATTCCTACCACACAATTTAAAAATGCATAACTAAAGTAAATTCATTATCGTCTTCTATTAATGCTTATACTTCCAATGTGAAAAAAAATCAGACAAAAATACCATTTGGTTTGAAACAGATTATGAATATTTCTCAGTATATCAGCCTGAACATTCCCAATGTCCTGGCCTTATCGACATCTATGCATCTTTATCTCTTTCCACCTAAATTTCATTTTTCAATGCTTAGATATTTAGCTTTTATCTTTGGTGTGTTTCCAAAAATATTCTCTATAAAATCAGCAGTAACTTCTTTGTTGTCAAAATCAATGACCTCCCTCTCATCATTATTCTATTCTACTTCTCTGTGAGATTTTATAATTTTTACCTTTTTCTTCTGGAGGCTTTTTCAATCTTGTTCTTTATAATAGCAATCTATCTTATGATGTACTTAGTCTGTATCTTCTAAATCTTCATCACTTACTCTTCTTTCCTTATAAATTACTTCAAAGAAAGACTTTATTAAAATCCCTCCCTGGGGCTGCTTCTCCTTTCCCTTGAGAGACTCTCCTTGTGTAATGAGTTCTCCTTCAAATGCTTCATCTACCACTTTCACTCAGAAACATCCAAAGCCATTTACCAATTCATACAAAAACATTTATTGACACCTGAGGTGTATACAAGACTGTACTTTATCATCCAGAAGAAAAATGAAAAGAAAAGTAGCATATACACTGGAATTACAAGTCAAATAAATGGAACTGAAAAACACAGACAATGAAAATACTGTGTGACAATTATTTAGAGAGCACCAAATGTTATGAGAGGACAGAAAAGACATGGCTATTCTGGCACAAAAAAAGCAGAGACCAGAGAAAGGGAAAGAGTGTTCAGTGTTTAACAATGACTAAGAATTCACTTGGTCACAAATCAGGATGACAATGTAAGCAGAAGAACAACTTGTACAAAATGGTAAAGGTAAGAAAGAACTTGGCATTTACAGAACGAGGAACAGTTCTACATGATGAAACGTTTTTACTGACTTACCCCAGTGAAAAAGCTAAAGAGCATCTTCACAGCATAGTCTTTAATGCACTAATATGTATTCTTAATTTCTGAAATTCCTTGATGCTCTACACGATTGCAAAAGGGTCACTAATACTATGCACTAATAATTTATAGAACTCCTCAAGCTAATTTGGCAGAGACGCTTTTCAGAGTGTCTCTCTTGGGTACTAGTCTTCCAGATGTCACCAGTTAGGAAACCGCAACTTGGATATGTGTTCGACAGGTGCCTTCCTGTTTAATTGTTCACTTTTCAAAATACGGCAAATACAGCTACCAAACATGCCCTATCGTCCTGTTTCTCCTTGGCTGAATAAACATGAAACCTGACACATGAGACCTGTCTTGACTTCATGCTACATTACTCTATGATACTCTAGCTACTCCCTTTCTCAGAAAAAGTAAAATCAAATATTTGTCTGCATTTCCTGTCTCTTCCTTTTCACTTACTATTCACTTTTTATATAATTATGTTATCACATATATTGAAACAGTATGTAGAATCATATAGCCCATTAAACAAAACCCAATTAATCACATATTAATAATCTGCTGTAATTATATTTTTAGTAAATCAGTAAAGTATGGAAATGACAGGTCAACCCATCATCCCCAATTCCTAGAAAACCATTGATATCTCATTCCAGAATATATATTCTATGAAGTTATAGTGAATTTTTCTCAATAAATTTTACATGCTTATTTATACCAAAACAACAAATGTAATATATGACAACAAATACACAATAAAGAACTCATACACTATTGTTTAGGGTGATTTCAAAATTTATATCAATGGTATTATAATTTATCTACTTGTTATTTTTTTCCTAATCAGTAATTGACTTTTTGAGACTTTTCTATGTAGATAAACTTAGTGCTAATTCAGGGATATAAATTTCAGTAGTACGGTATGAGTACTACTTTCTATGGCATGAATATGCCCTAATTCATCTCTTAACTTCATTTTCCTTTTCTAATTAGTTCAATGATTCTGTTATAGCCAAACCTGTATCCTTCTGTTTGTGCAAATGTCTCAGAGTTTACCTAAGAGCTTAAAATTTCATTGACTGTTAGTTTGGAAAGTATTGCCATCTACTATGATACCAAGTTTTATCTTTAAGTATCATGCTAATACACTTACTAATAAACAAAAAAAAATCTGTATTTGATTTATGGGATCATGTAAAACTCACTGATTTTCTTCAAAGTACTGATCAAGGTTTACTATCAGGCTCAGTTTTCTCAAACACTAAGATTATGTGTTGTATCACCAAATATCTCAATAACAATTATTATATAAGGTATTAGTGTTCACCCTGACCCAGAACTGGAAGAGCCCTTCCACATAGCAAATGGTCCATCTGCATACATTAATAAAAGAAAGATCAAAATAAAATAACATAACAAATGCATGAAACAAAGCAAACTAAAAGAGTATATTCTAATATTTTATACACAAGCTAATTAAATACTACATACTGATAAAGGGAAAATTATAGTTGCACCCAAAGACAATATTAAAACTAATTTTGTCATTTATTAGGCATGATAGGAGATGTGTCTTTTCCTCCAAAACATGAATTATAATTATCCCTGGAATTCTACCTTTTTTTTTTTAATATTTATTCATTTGACAGAGAGAGGAGAGAGGGAGTGAGAGAGGGAGCACAAGCAGGGGGAGTGGGATAGGGAGAAGCAGGCTTCCCACTGAGCAGGGAGCCCAATGCGGGGCTTGATGAGGGGCTTGATGGGTGGCTTGATGCGGGGCTTGATCCCAGAACTCTGGGATCATGACCTGAGCCAAAGGCAGACGCTTAAGGACTGAGCCACCCAGGCACCCCTGGAATTCTACCTCTTGAGAGTCATCCTTTTTTTGTCCACAGAACACTTCGGAATGGCTTTCTATTCATATGCAACTTCAGAATGATATTTATTCGTTCATTTATTCAATCATCTAGCACTTGAAGTGTGTAATATTAGCAAGACATGAAGTTATATATCTGAACTCTAAAAGTAAGAAAAAAGATATACTCCTGATTTCAATTAACTCACAGTTACTGAGCAATAATGTTTTCCTACATTATAGAGAGGAACTGAAATTACAGAATTAATGAAAGCAAGCAAGTAAGCCAACAAAAAAGAATGAATGACAAATTCTAAAGGGCTATGAGAATAAGTACAAAGTACTGAAAGGTGAGAGACAAGCAGAAACAGAAGAATTTTAAAATATGAAGTCATTCATAATTTCAGGTAACTAAAAACAGATTCATTAATCTGATGCAAAGACTTTTAAAAAAGTAAACAAAACTTTTCTCTGCTACAATAATGCTTAACTCCACATCTACTCTGTGACTTGCTCTGCTTGAGGCTTTACTTATACAGAAATTGAGATTCAGAGCCATTGATAAATTTGCCTCAGTCAACAGAATTCCTAAATGGCTAGTCAGTCAGGCTTTAATATCTGTATTTTTCTCATTATACTACGTTATCATATAATGAAGACGGACAGGGTTGGTTCAATGATTATAACATTATTAGCTTTAACCTTTGTAGTATTAGTAATTCTCATTTTTCAGAGGTTCAGAAAGATGACATAACTTGGAAATATTGCTGGTAAAACATTCATCTGTACCAAAGAGTGGTGCTTGTTCTTTGGAGATCAGAAACACAAGAAGGAGTCCGTGTTCCGTTCTATATTCTTAAAATTCCTTTATTGAGCTGCTTCCCTCACTCCTACTCACTAGGCTCCACCCCTCTCACTTACACCTGCTTCTACAGTACACGAGAGCTTTCTATACTCCATTGTTTAAAACTTAAAAACAATAGTTCAGTGTTCAAAGTTCTTGTTTCCAAATGATAATATACAGTCAGAATACACTTACATATTTTATTTTGTGCTTTAGCTTTAAGAATACATACCACATGGATAGTTGAGGCTATTTTAGAAGGTGTGCATAAGACTGCTTTTTGAATTTTTATTTTAAAAGGCTCTTGAAGAAAGAAAATCACACTTTGAGTCTGTTTGATTACTTTCCCCAAAATGAAAAGCCTTTGTCCTTAGCTTGAATTCCAATTACTAAGCACATTGCCAAGATCAAGCAGATTCTCAATAAATGTGTGTTGACTAAACAAACTAATGAATTAACTACTAAGTGAATAGATACGGCATTTGATGTAGGATCCTTGCCCACATCTTCAGCCCTGCAGGACAAGCAGGGTAGAAAAAAGTAAACACTTCTTAATAAGCTGTAAGGCAAGAGATCCATTATAACTTATTTAACTCCCTCAAAGGCACACAGATGTTCTTCTCCCATAGGGAGAAAAGAAGAGGAAGATGAAATTGAAGAGATAATAATATGTCTTGTCAGCAGTTCTGGAGCAACTGCCAAACAGATCTGCTATTAGCAAAGAAGGCTGAGAGATAATGCAACCTAATAATCGTGTCTTCACACAGGAAGTAGAAAGCTGTTTTGTTTTGTTTTTTTTAATCAATACTGCGCTATTTGCAATATACTTACAGATGGACTATGGCAGTAAAAATATGTATTAGCTAATTAATTAATTAGTTAATATAAAAAGAGAGAGAGAAAGAGAAAATTCAATTGTTTTTCAAACCTTGAGAGAACTAGATACTTGATTAAAATGGTATTTCTTTATATTTCTTCTCTAAGTAAAGTCTGGAAAGTTAAGTTATGAAAATTTGGGAAATATAGGCAGCTGTAATTCTCATGAGAAAATGGTGCAGAAAAGCAATAGTCTTTTGCAAAACTTTCTTCCTCTTCCCGTCCTTCTTCCCCCATCTCTCTATTTCTTACCTTGTCTTTGGATCTTTCTTGCTTTCTCTTTTTATTTTTTGCTTTTTCTTTTTCTATTCTCCCTCTCCTTCCCTCTCTCTGTTTCTAATGTTGTTTTTCCTTTAATATTATATATATAAATTTATATCCTTTAATTTATATATATGTTTATATATATAATTTATATATATGATATATAAAAATATATATATATATGTATGTATTTTTTTAAACACCAATTAAATTCTTCTCAAGGTCATGGCTGGTAGCATCTGGTATTCTTGATGAAAGTGGGAACAGTAAAAAATCTGTAGATAGAGAGGAAGAGCAGGAAGTCCCTGGGCTCTGTGGAGCAGCAGATGCTCCTTCCATCTGGCTGTGAGCAGGATTCCTAGGGGACAGAGGACAGGAAAGAGACGGTGGTGCAAATTCCTCGATGCTCTAAGATCTGTCACTTGAGCGCTAAGCTTTCTTACACCTAGATGATGAGCGAGTTTCCACTTATAATGAGATAAGAAAGAAACTGTGTTATGTATTGTTTTCAGAAGCAGAAGTTGGGTGGAAGCTTTAATCGCTGGGAAAGAAGATACAGGAGCTTCAGAATGTGCTCTTGCACCTGATTTTGCTGACATTTTAAAATAAATTGTTAGTATTAAAATGAGGCTTATTTCAGACTTGTCTGGGGCATTCCTCTTGGAATTCCTATTTGTTCAGTAATTTTAAAAATGTAATATCATATTATAGATATTCATGATACATTTCATTTTGCATATTGGTGAATAATAAAGCACTTTAAAGAATTACTCTTCTCCATTTTAGAGAAAAGATTTATGTGAAATAAGTATTTCTTTGGATTTATATACAGGAAGTCCTTGATCTGCTGTAGTCACCCAACACGATGAATGGAGCTGTTTAAAGTGACACCAGCAGTTGAATTAGCAAATACAAGTGGAACAGAATGAGATACATTTCCCAGGCTTTAACAAAATCAGCACTTATTGAAATTGGGTGGCTTATTCTAAAACTATATTTAAAAATAGTATGTTTTTGGGCCCTGCTTTCCAACCATCATGTAACTATACTATACATATGTTTCTGCATGTGGGGTTTGTGCGTGTGTGTGTGTATCTGTATGTGTTCTGATCTCCTGCAGGCTTGAGGCTATCACAAGTTAATAGATATGTGTGTATGTTTTGTGCATGTGCATTTGCTTTTGAAAACTATGTAAAACCGAGGTTTCCAATCATCACGCATAAAATAGAATTTAACATATTAACACCTGTCATTTGCATATACTTCATTTTCAGTGCATTCCCATTACACTGTAGGAGATAATAGAGGAGGAAAAAGAGACTTTCCATAGAACTAAAAAGAATATGGCTATTTATATTTGGAAACAACAGGGGACTCTTTCAGTCTGGGACAGTAAAACCAGAAGGGAACCATTGCTGCTTGTAGAGAGTGACAAACCTCGGAGTTGGCATTCAGTTGGCACATGAGTCAACAGCGTCAACAGAAAGAGTCTGTATGTAAACATACAGACTGTCTGCTTTAACAATCACCTGACATGAAACTAGTGATGCTAACTCATTTAAAGAACAGTAGATAAGAAAAGTCACTACTGGTGGATGGCAAAAAAAAAAAAAAAAAAAGAAAAGAAAAAGAAAAGACAAAAAAACCAAAACCCAAGCTTTGGATCTGAGTGACTATATAATAATCATTTAAACAAAGATAGCCAAGAGCAGAAGTCTTCAGGGTGATCTGTCTCAGATGCCGGCAGAACAAAATATAGGGAATCTAGATCAAACTTTAACCACATTAAAGTTTGATTTAGATCACCCTTCCTTCTCTCTCATTATGCTCGAGACCCACCCATGTACCCCTACATTTTGTTTGAACCAGTGATACTCACTATTACAAAGGTAGACAAACTCATTTTTAAGCCCAGTTGGGATTTCTGTATGTCCCTCAGTTATTGTACATTTGCTTAAGACTGCTCTCTTTCCAGGAAGTGTTTACGGACAACACTACCTGGAAGGAAAGGGTAACTTTATATCTTTTAAATAATAAAATGCCCATTAGCAAATAATATTCTGCATATTTGTATGAGAGGATCCATCTCAGACCATCCTCATCAGGATCTTATCCTAAGTGAGAACAGACTCCTGTCTAGAGATGACAGAGCTCTGATTGCCTTAAAATATAACATGGTCTTTTTGGCCACTATTAAGTCTGGTAGAATCAAAACCAAACCAAATGAAATGAAGTTATCAGAAAATAAAACCTCTAAATTACATAAATTAGAAGCACATTTCTTCTACTGATTTTCTTGACCAGTATCGAAAAGCTGTTTTTATATTGCCCTTCATTACATCCATTTTTCGACTTTTGGATCTGCAAAGAAGTTTTTTCTAGTATTTCTGTTGCATTTCCCTTTTTTGCACCCAAAGAAAGCTCATGATATTGAATCTTGCTTTTTTTATTCTCATATTTCTTTGAAATCCTTCAGTAGATTGGAGTACTTTAAAGAAAATTGTTTAAATTATTAAATAGTACTCAATATGATTTAGGTTAATATAGAAAAGAAAGGCTATTTTTTAAAAACTTGAGCTATTGGTAAATTAATTTAGACAATTTTTAGTATTTTGAAATCTTTAGTGATAAACTATTTGTCAGCTCAACTGTGAAAAAATTATAAAATGAGACAGTAAGAAGGGAATCCAGAAAAATTAATGTTCAGAGAGACTGTGTTAGCATGTTGATAATGTTGAACTTTGCCTGAGTTCTCGCTACTGGAGAGCAGCAAAGATAAGAAGTCCTCTACTCTTTCCCCTTTTGTGTTTCAAAATATTTAACTTTGAAGGACTTCCCTGTCATCACATACTCTGAGACAAGACTCACCCCACTCTTCTTCAATGACCCAGATAAGATCCTTCTCCATCTTCACTCATGATGTCCTGGTTTTATAAAATCTAGGTTTCCAACTTCTTCCTTGAGACATGCCTCATTAAGGAAAAATCTCTCCATTGCAATAACCCAAGTAAAATCATCTCCTTAATTGTATGGTGTAGTTTGTCTTTCGTATTGTTGAATTTATATTATTGCCATTGGCAGCAATCTATGAAGAGTAAATGCTGTTTAAGGTTCTGCATTTCTCAACCAGCATTTTGGATATGGGATATACTTTTAAAAAGCAGTGGATATTTTAAATATTCTCAAAGGAACTATATATGTGACATACGCGTACACGACACAAAGGAAAGAGGAGATTTGCCATTTGTTCAGTTTGATGGGCACAGACTCTTCATTCAATGATACACGTGATCACGGCTCAATCATACTCAGAAATGAGTTATGTGACTCACCAGTTACATGACTTACTAGTAGCATAACCTTAAGGAAATGACTTTACCCAACTAAGCCTTTGTTTCCATATATCTATGTCCTATCTCATGAGGTTACTGTGAAGATTCAAATAAATAATGTAAGAACAGTACTTAAATCCTGTGGTAGGACTGCCTGTTTTTATATGATCTATCATTTTATTAAAATTCTAAAGTCCCTTATTTCAAGTCTCCTCTGAAGAGCTTTAGATATGGAGGTCCCAGAAAGGCTTCATTATAGTACTGCTATGTCCCCAAAAATGTCTGCTAGAAACTACTGCATCTTTTGATTAGAGTCAGTGACTATACCACACGACGTTGCAAATTGTAAGTACTTCTCTTTGTCATTTACAGCATGAATTATTCTCTTTGAGCTCAGAAGTGAATGGTTACTGACTAGACATGCAATAGCTCTTCCTTTAAAAAACATTATTCAATAAAGTGTTGTGAACAATATTTAAATGAGTCATTCAGTTTGGAATTAAAGTTTCCATGCATTTATAAAACTGAACTGTGCATGAACACTTGTAAATTGCATGTACTTATATTAAGCTATAAACTCCATAGCTAACTGTTGACATAACCCTCCCATAATTACCTCATACCTTTTTTCCAGGGATAACCCATCCTTTAAGATGTACTTAGAAAGAGAGGAATAGTACCTGGACAGCCCGGATAAGAGCGGAATTAATTCTGCCAAGTTAAATGAGGAAGTGGATTTTTAAAACAATGCTTACCATGGAGGCTGACTCTCTCTAGTTTTTATGATTTCAAATCTAAGGCTATTAGTAAGAGAAAATAAAATAAAAAATATGGTGTTAAATACACACATGGAAAACTTTTATATAGCTCACACATATCATTCTATTTTTCCCTTCTTTTTTAAGTTATATATAACTTCTAAGTTATATTACAATAATAATACCTAATGTATATTTCACAGTCTATGTAAATCCAGCATCCTGCTAGGTGTTCATAGAGATTTTATTTCACTTAATATTCTCATTATCATTTAACTCTTCAAAAGCCTGCCTTAAGGGGCGCCTGGGTGGCACAGCGGTTAAGCATCTGCCTTCGGCTCAGGGCGTGATCCCGGCGTTATGGGATCGAGACCCATATCAGGCTCCTCTGCTATGAGCCTGCTTCTTCCTCTCCCACTGCCCCTGCTTGTGTTCCCTCTCTCGTTGGCTGTCTCTATCTCTGTCGAATAAATAAATAAAATCTTTAAAAAAAAAAAAAAGCCTGCCTTAAGTTGTTCCTGAAAGAAACATTTATAGAAAAGAATACATTTAGAGAACGGTAATATAAGTTGTAATTTTTGATATGGTTATTTTAATATCATACTTATCACTCATGGTAAATTTTCCCATTTCTTTTCTTTTTCCTGTTTGTCAAGTTATCCTCAGCAAAGAACACTTAGACTGAAACTAGTTTATGGGAAAATATCAGCCTAATGATGAAACATTTAAAAAAGTTTTACATATTTATTACATTTATCTTGTTAACACTTTAGGAAAATAAATTCCCTGAAAGTGAGAACGCTTATTTTACTTTATTTTCTCAATAATGTCTAAAATACCATACTGAGCCCCCCCAAATTTTCAGGATAATAATATGAAACAAAAAGTAATTAAATCACATTCTAATATGTAATTCTAAATCAGTGGGGGGGGGAAAGGACTTTTTCATAAATCTTACATAAAATGTATTCAGAGAGCAAAATGTATGAAGATATGATGGTTTATGAATGTCCATCAGTTACCAAACAAAATTGTAGGTATTTATTTTAAAAAGATGATATAATACACAAATCAACAGGAATTAGATTCCATTACTAATTAGGATGCTTTATGGATGATATTTATTTACAGTTATGACTGGATTCAAACATTCACTTATTAAATGGATAATCTATCATTCCTCTGGCAGCTTATCAAATTATATTAAGCTGTTAATAAGTATCAGGCACTTGTAAATGTTAAAATATCACCTAGATAAATGTTTCTAAAAGTAATAAAGACAGCAGTAAGAGGAGTTTCTAAGGCTGTCAGAAGGAAGGCGGAGAGGGAAAAGGGAAAGCAGTGATGGAAGAAATAACAAAGAACTTCACATCTGCTAATAAATTACCCTTATAACAATTTTTATGGTTTCTATAAATGACATTTGTTATATCATTTTTTATGGTTTCTCCATAATGGCATTCAGTTAAAGAAAATAATAAATATTTAAATAAGAACATATATTTTAAAATACTATTAATGAATTTGGCTTTAATTTGAGTTTTTACAAGAATTGTAGTAAAAGTAATTAACTTATCCTCTCTGAGGATCAATGTCTTGACTGGACAAGGAGAAACTTCTACTGAAAATCGGTATAGTGATTTTCTAGGCTGTATTTAATTGCAAATGCTTTGTCACGGGTTGAGTGACCACGAGAGGGCACTCAAAACATGTACTCTGGCGATCAGCTTTCTGTTTTCTATCACCAAAATGGTTATCTTTACTCTCAAGCCATAAACACAAGAAAATACGAAAAAGTATTTCTTACTCACCGAAATTGATTATAAATTTGACTTACTATCAAAGCACTAAAGTTTACTTGGAAGAGAAACAAAGCAGTACTTTTGTGAGATAAATAAGAATAAAATATTCATTTTTAAAAAAAGTTTAATTTGGAGCCTTTATACAAATAGGGATCTCTAAGTAGGTAAATTTTCACAGGTGTGATGCCAATAGTGGCATAATAGGATGAGATCATGTGATGAATGATCACAGGATTTGGAATCAGAATATAGTTCTCACTTATCCTGCACCCCATTATGGTCCTATACACTTGATATATAAATTACTTCATTTAATTTGCACACACACACACACACACACACATAAAAGGTGCTATACTGACTCAATATTGTCAGGAGGGATTCTTTAGAGGAAGATGGAAGAGAAGGCCTTGAAAATAATCATGAATCAAAGAGTGCCTCTTACTGTTTTTTTTTTATGGAAAGTTGACCTCACAATATCATATGAGCTATGATAAAACACCACTATTTAACAGAAAACTTGTTTCTGTCTGAAGTGTTTTTTTAATCTTAGATAACCTTTAATCAAATAGTGACGTATACTCTAGTTCGATTTATCTTCTCTTTGATTCTCTTTATTTAATTTATTATTTTTCTAATTTGTTTATAGAAGCAAAGAAGTAGAACTTGGAATTTTTAAACTAAATATTCCAGAACTGATTATGGTTAGACTAAAACCCAATGGGAAATGTTTAATTTCCAAAGCATAATTTTATTTCAAATAAGTCTCTACATTAATTAGAGGTGTTAATTTATGACAAAATTTATGGTAATTATGACTCCGTATTATATTGTCCATAAAGGAATGTTAGGAGTGGTATCTCTCACTGTCTCTATTTTTGTTGTGAGACCTCAAGACAAAGCTATCAGACAGAAAACATTATTATCCCCCTCTGCTTGTGAGAAAACTTAGAGTTTATTTGTATTTCTTCAAAGTACCAAGTATTGCTACAGATTTAATGTTTACTGTCCACCAATTTATATGTTGAATCCTGATCCTAAATGTGATAGTATTTTAGAGGTAGGGCCTTTAAAAGGTAATCAGGCCATGAGGGAGAAACTCTCATGACGCGATTAGTACCCTCCAAAGAACAGACAGGAGACAGCTTGCCTTGTCTTGCGCTCTTTCTGTCCTGTGAAGATACAGTGAGAAGAGTCATCTGCAAAAAAAGGAAGAAGGCTCTCACCGGAACCCAACCAGCTGGTACCCTCATCTTAGAACTGCGAAAAATTAACTTCTGTTCTTTAAGTCATCAGGTCTATGGTATTTTTGTTATAGCAGCTTGAGTAGACTAAGACAGTTTAAAGTACCAAAGCACTTATAAAACGTTATCCTGGGGTGCCTGGGTGGCTCAGTTGTTAAGCGTCTGCCTTTGGCTCAGGGCATGATCCCAGGGTCCTGGGATCGAGCCATGAGCATCGGGCTCCCTGCTCTGCTGGGAGACTGCTTCTTCCCCTCCCACTCCCCCTGCTTGTGTTTCTTCTCTTGCTGGCTGTCTCTCTCTCTGTCAAATAAATAAATAAAATCTTAAAAAAAAAAAAAAAACTAAAAAACTTTATCCTGTCCTTTTATTTATATATTTAATTTAATATTTAAGTGCATCCTGTCCTTACATTTAGTCATATAATATATTTTTTCCTTTGGCTCAGAGGTATAGAACTCCACTGTCATTATTTATTAATAATTAATATCACTGCCTTGAATTCAACTGCTGTCTGGTAAATATTTAACTGATAATCACTCACTAACTCTTCCATGGTTTACATAAAATACAAATAAAAATATGTCCATCATTCAGATTGTTTGTGAAACAGTAAGTAACAAATTTATATGCTAATAACACATAACTTTTCCAAAGACATTTCAGAAGTCAGAAGTCACCAAAAATGGAAATATAATCTAATTTAGGAAGTCTAAATGAACCTTAATGATTGTATAAATTAGAAAATAAAATAATCTACTAATGGTATAAAAACGGAGTTTTCAAAAACAGAGAAAGTTGGTCTAAACCGTTCAATAAAAATATATCAGTTTCTTTCAATTTACAGAAAATAAAAACTACAAGTCAGAACATTAGGACTAAAAAGATCTGATGGATGTACAAAGACACGGAGAGGGAGAAAAAAAGACACATAGAAAAGGATTATGACAAGGACAACATAGGGATAGTTCAGATGTTTTGCTGTTGTGTAATTCTAAGGTTTATATGACCGATTTTTTTTGTCATCATGCATAATAAAAATTGAGTTAGAAACAAAAAACACCCTTTAATTAATTTTTATTGCAATGGCAAATTGTACCATTATGTAACTTCTTGTCCTTGTAAAATAAGAAACTGACACTGGGAGTCAACATGGAAAGTTCACTGAGCAGATCAAAGAAAGGGAATGCTTCTGGAAGTAATAAATAATTATTAAAAGTGCTAAAGAGAAGAGTATCGATGCATTAAGTAAGATGCGTATGGAAAACTGGAAATAGTCAAGAGTGGCACAAAATTGTAAACATCCTACCTTCTAAAGAAAGGACAAATGAATGATTGATCAAATTACCAGATCTATTTCTTATGTATGCTTTGATGATCCACCAAGAGACAGAGGGAGAGGGAGAGAGAGAGAGAGACAAAGGGAAAAAAAAGAGGATAGAATTAGAATTGGCACTAACATGTGGTAGAGTAAGTTGAACTGAATTGAATTGAGCTGCTTTGAATTGAACTGCATTGAATAAAACTGAATTGGGGATTTGTACTGATTGTGAATAGCTGGCTGTGTGAGAGAGTGGCTGAGTGATTAGCCAGGAGCTTTATACTAAAGCCAAGTGTGTGAGATTGCTGCAGAGTGAGTGGAAAAATAAAATGAGGGCTTGCTTCTAACAGGAATTGGATATTAAGACAGTAAAGTATAATCATTAGACTAGAAGAATAAAAAGCTTTTCAGAGAAAAGAAAAGAAAGTTGCTACAAATAGATGCCAGAAATAAGAGAAAATGAAGACAAAAAGAAACATAGGAAAGAGAAATACTGGAATAGAAGTCTATTGAAAGGCATATATTCATGATTATTTGGTTTACTATTTTCTAATTCTTGGATATTACCAAATTCAGGTCCAAATTTAGCTCTTGTTTCTTCTAAGAGTTGACTACAATGTGCCAATCCTTACCCCCAAATCAGATGAGCCACTAAAGAAGTAATTATCCATTGATGGCTCTTGAGCAATGGCAGAGCATCTTGAATAAGTGCATTGAGGATGACAATGTCCTGTGTCAGTTCTTCATAAGTGCACATCCTTTATCTTGCCAAACACAGAAGAATGAGAATCGTAGTCTGTGGCATTTAACTGTTTCCGGTTGTCAACCAAGAGCAAAGCATAGACAGTTCTGCAGGTCTATTATGAATACGAATATTGTTAAATGGAGTCTTCATTCTAAAACCATCAAAATATAACAAACTATATTCTTCTAGTAAGCCCTATTTCACAAATGACTCTTTGAAATGGGTAATTATCTGTTCTCCTTGCTTTTAAAAATATTATATTTTGTGACAATCAGCTCTGTCTGCCTTTTGGTTCTTGGTAACTTGCAAACATGAAACACTGAGTTGAAGTCTTCTGCAACTCTGCACTGCAGTGGGCTGTACCAGCCTGAGGGAGCTGATGACACATATCTTGTCCCAACTCTGCTTTATGTGACTTTAGATCTGTGGCTTGAAATCAGCAATGGTGGGAGTATTTATAACTCAGAAGTCATCCAAGGCCACAAACAGAAGTTCCCCCTAAGGCCAGTTTCCGATCCTTGAACATATATTAGCACACCACTTCCAAATGAGCTTGAGGGTGATAAAAACCAGTAAAATAAGTGATATCCACAAAAAGAATGTGTCTGTTCCTCTATCTTGTACTCTCCTTGTTTACCATAGCATGTTGGCAATGGACATTGTTAATGGCATTAGAGAGATAAAGATTTAAGTGCCAACTCCTCATTTAATAGCTATGTGATCTTTGTCGCATTGAATGCCTTCTCTAAGCCAGTTTCCACACTTCCTCTTTCTCATAGGACTGTAGAGAGATATATAGGAAATAATGTATGTAAAATGTTTAACTCCATCCTTGGCATAAAATAATTAATATTGCCTAGCATTAGGTACACTCATTAACTACTGCCATAGCTTTGTTCACTATCTATTTAATTCTTTGTTTCTCCCCCTCAAACTCCATTAGAATATCTATCACGCCTTGGTTGGATGCTTGATGGTAATAGCTTTAGCTCTCAGCTAGACTTATTTCTTCCAGCTCGATCATGAACTCTTTCTGGTAGATTATCCACCACCCATTTGATGTACCTGACATCTCTATGCATTTCAATCAGATCTTGTCTATTTATCTTAGTCTATAAAACGAGCACAGTGTAGGGGTGTCTGTGTGGCTCAGTTAAGCATCTGCCTTTGGCTCAGGTCATGATCCCAGGGTCCTGGGATCGAGCCCTGCCTCAGGCATCCTGCTTAGCTGGGAGCATGCTGCTTCTTCTCCCTCTGCTGTTCCCTCTGCCTGTGCTCTTTTGCTCTCTCTCTCTGTCAGATAAATAAATAAAATCTTTAAAAAATAAAATAAAATGAGCACAGTTTAAATGTGGCATATTTATAATTAATCTTTACTTATAAATCATGTATTAAAAACATGCATGTATTATAATTACATTGAAGTGGAAATGTCACAAGGATAATTAACAATTAAAAATAATTTTGTTCAAATAGACAAGCTTGTTTATTTGTTAGTCATTCTGCTTAATAGGAGGTTATTTCAGATATTTAAAAGAATATTTAGATTTTTTAAGCAATTTTTAAATAGTATTTTTACTTTTTTTAAAGAATAAAAATATGCTTAAATATAAAACATGAACATAAATCACCTATTTCTAAAGTAAGACAAATGAGAAAAGGAAAATTTATTTTATTTTTTTATTTTTTATGTATTTATTTTTAAAGATTTTATTTATTTGACAGAGAGAGAGACAGCCAGCGAGAGAGGGAACACAAGCAGGGGGAGTGGGAGAGGAAGAAGCAGGCTCCCAGCAGAGAAGCCTGATGTGGGGCTCCATCCCAGAATGCCAGGATCACGCCCTGAGCCAAAGGCAGATGCTTAACGACTGAGCCACCCAGGCGCCCCAAAGGAAAATTTATTTTAAAAGCAAATCATTAGACAAAGAGAAAAGTTCCATGAGCTACAAGTCAAATCCTTCTTTGTCACAACTCAAGAGTGACATCAACTTATTTCTAAACTAGGAGTCTTATTTTTTATCTCTAAGTTGAGAAGTAGGAGTTACAATGATTTCTTCCATTTCTTCTGCTCTAGCATTTTCTAAATAGAATTATCTTTTATATTTCTACCCAGAAAAAAATCTTTCTATTGTTAACCTAATAGCAAAAACTAATATTAATGCAACATAAGTACATGGTAAATATTATGGTGCCTAAAACAGGAAAAACAGTACTATGTCAGAAAGATATACACATCCCCATATAACATATTTTTAATTGAAGGTTCCTAAGCGATGGCAGCAAACATATTTTGATTCACTTTCAAATAAAGCATTAAATCAGTCATGAAGAGTTGGCAGAATTATAAATATGGGACACTTCAGGAAAGTACCCATTACAGAGGTTGGCAACCTATGACTGTGAGCAAAATGCAATCCATTACAATTTTTAAAAAATTTATTCATTTGACAGACAGAGAGACAGCCAGTGAGAGGGGGAACACAAGCAGGGGAGTGGGAGAGGAAGAAGCAGGCTCCCAGCAGAGCAGGGAGCCCGATGCGGGACTTGATCCCAGGACCCTGGGATCATGACCTGAGCCGAAGGCAGACACTTAATGACTGAGCCACCCAGGTGCCTCCATTACAAATTTTTATAAACAGTCTTTTATTAGAACCCCACTACACCCATTCGTTTATGAACTGCCTGTGGCTGCTTTTCTGTTACAGTGGCAGAGTTGAGTAGTTGTAAGAGAGAACATACGGCCTGAAAAGCCTAAACTACTAGACTATCTGGTCTTTTACAGAAAAAGTCTGGTACTCCTATTCTTTCTTATTGTGAAATGAAATGCACCACCAGCAGGTTTTATCATAATAAGTAATGAGATTATTTTATGATAAAAGTACAAATATTTTCTGCAGAAAAAGCTACATTGAAGAAGAATAGGTCATGATGCTATTCCAGATAAACATGCAGCAGATATGAAGCTTTAACCTTAGTATTGTTCTGTTTTCTGCCCTTTCCCAAGTAAATACTCCAACTGCAAATTCAATCAACAACTTAGACTTCTTCAAGTACTTTGTAGATTTCTTCTCCCTTGTGCTTTGTTATCATTTAATGGATTAAAAGTCTCAGAGATTTCTCAGTTTAAAATAATAGATTATTCATTCATCTCTGCTACATTTTCTTTTATTTGGTATTGACCCTTACTTTCTACTTCAAGGGAAATAGAGAGGTCAAAGTTAATTTATTGAAAATAAATCTAATCAGAGACTGTTCAAAGATAAAAGATTTAAACCTTGCTTGGGTTCTAATTCTGTTATTAACAGTAAAGCAAAAAGTGGTGCATATATGTTTCTGGGATACGGTACCTCTGCACAGTTTTGGCGGTATAGGATGTGGTAGAAATGGGTTGATGAGGGAAGTGGGGAAATACCAAAGGGGGAAATCTTCCCAGTGCATAGTAAGCCTTGAGAAAGGTGAACATTATTATTTCAGAGAAGCCAGTGTACTGTTTTCCCTATAGGCCCATAATGAGGTAAAATATTTTCATGATACTTTTATTGCTAGCATTTGCAAAAGGAAAACAATGATCTTGTAAGGAACAAAGAATACATTAAGAACAATGTAGTGAGACTTGGCTATACTATTTTTTTTAATCTTAAAAATACAAGTTACTTTAAATTGATCAAAGCATATTACCGTTGCAGTTTATATGCCATTTTGTTAATAGTATTTTCTGTCTTTGTCTTTAATTTTCTCAATTCTTATTTTCTTAACTTCAGTATTGGTCCATGGAAAACCTAAACCTTAGTCTTATGATGCATTATGCTTTAAGTGCATTTATCTTGAAAGTCCTTAGTTCACTGGTTTGTACATATACAGGTTTTTTAAAAATCATTTTTACCCAATTATTCATTAGTTAATTTTTTATCCCTACAGTCGAGTAGATCATTCTAAGGACTGATTTACTTTCCTCAAAAAAAGTGTTTCCTTCCACCACTATTACTACTGTATTTGAAATACCCTCAAATTCCAAAACTGTGCAATGCCAGCAGTTTAAGCATATTTAACACTAGGAGTGCAGTATTTCTTGTAATCTAAAAGGAACTGGGCTACAGAATGAGCTTGTGTTGAGTTACACAATTCTTTTACAGTTAGATCAAGTTAGAACGCATACAATAAAAAGGATGACAATGTCTACAAACCTATATAGTGAATCAGCCTAGGGAAGCATGGGAAAAATCATTCACATAAGCAGCAATACATATTTTCTTGTACGAGGTAATTATTCTTTAAGGGAGGAAACATGTCAGCATACAATATATTGTCATTTGATTTGTTGAGTTCCACCTAGAGTAATTGCCTAAGTTTTTCTTGTGTAATTGCTTAGAAGCTTTATTTAAGTTCTTTGAAATCCTCCCTGCAGCCAACAATTATGGCAACTCTAGTTTCAACTGAAGTCATACCAAAAGAAATATTATGTTAATAATTCTGGCCATAAACACTTAGGGGATGTTTGATTAGAATAGTAACTCAGTGTGCTTCTCAGACTCTATAGGAAGTATCACACTTAAAGGCAACAACACTTCACTTATGATTCCAAGAGAGAACAAATGATTTTATGCAACATATTAAAAATTGTTCAATAGAAAAAGATGTATTATTCAGTCTGATATGGAAGTGTGTTATCTGGGGAAAGCAGGCTGATGATTCTTTCAAGATGCCCACTTTCTAGGTGAATTTTCAATGTCTATGGCTCAATTCTCAACCTTTGAAGTCTCTACAGTTTGAATTTCATTTATGAATTTATTCCTTCAACGATTAATAATTGATGGCTTACCACATGCCAGGAACCATTTTAGTTAGTAGGCAAAGAGCAGGAAAGGAAAAAGTCCTACGTCCCTCAACTCATGGAGCTTACTTATATTCTATTGGTGAAATTCAAAACCTTCTCTATTAGAGATCATTCTTCTAAGCACTTTGTTGAACTCATTCATCACTATGACCTATGGAATAAGATATTAATATTTTATCTATGTTAAAAATGAGGCACAGAGCTACTAGGTAATCTGTTCAAGGTCAAACTCGTAAATGACCATTCTAAGGACTCTAGAAGTTGGTTCCACGGTCTGTCCTTTAGGACACTGTACTATGCTGTTGATTTTGGCAGCCTATTAATAATACAAGAATGAATTAAACTGTCATAGATCCATTAGTCAAGGTCATATTAACTTACTAAAGCCTTGAAAAATATATTAGTTCATAATCCTGAGCAAAAATTCAATATTGTAACCTGAAAATTCTTTAATTTCTGGGGTATGTCTATTCCTTCAATTACTCATGTATTCCCCAAGGAGCTTCATGAGTCACTGTTCAATATATCAACAAGGAGCCTGTCCTGTCAGTAAACAAAAATGACCAGGTACTGTCATAGAGAGAATTTAATATGAAGGATTGTTAACTAGGAATAGAATTGTTAACCAGGTTATTGAAGAAGCAAAAAGAGAACTACACCAAGGTATCAGAGAGGTGACAACTTCAGGAAGCAGCTGAGCTAGGATGCAGAAAACAAGGAAAAGAACTTGGAAGCTCTAAAACTCAGAGATTAAGAGGAGGGGTCCTGTGGAGCTGAAAATCAAGTTTCTAGGAAGTGGGTGTTACCGCACTGATGTTGGGGTCTCTGAACTCATGGGTCTGGGCTCCAGAAGGGGGAAGCAGCAGGCTGATGCTAGTATCTTCAGATAGAAGCATTCTTACACTAAGAACTAATATTTCCAACCCATGTAGTTTAAAGTTGCAGGGGCAGGAAGCAAAATTTCTACAGGAGAGTAAATAGCTTTAATAGTGAGATGAGCCTCAACCACTTCCAGCCCCTGATTTCCAGACCAATGCATTCCCATGTATTCTGGCTTAAGGGAAAGACATCTCCATATATTGGTTGCTGATGCAGAACATACACTGCATCCTATAAGACAGAACCAAATCCTTTCAGGATGCTATCTTGTAAATGGCTCTGTAACTGATCCTTGTATTCAAGAATCCATATCTAGAATTGTGTCTAATTCAGTGAGGACAAATCTTTGCCCCTTCCATGATGAAGGGATCCACTATTAAGAACTTGGTCCAGGTCCTGGCTGGTCCCCACGGTAAATGGCAACATGTCAGTAGGTCAACATTGGTCTCTGCTGATGGTAGGTTTGGCCTTTATGAGTAGTACTCAGGCCCTGCTTGGTGAGTTGAAGTTCCTGTAATTGAAATCTTGCATAGTCATCAACTTTGCAACCGTGCCCACTTTGTATTTGGGATTACTGAGCAATTACTGGGTGGCTGGGGAACAGGCTGACTGACATGTCATGTTCTCCACTTGATTTTTGGGAGCTTCTTTTTATTGGATGCATTAACAAGACACACAATTATCCTCTCATTCTGTGCCCGTTCTGTGAGGTCCAACCACAGATATGTCTTCACCAGATGCTCTTATAACCAATCTTCAGATTGTGTTCTTTTTGTCTTGTTTACTAATCCAAATTGATAGTAACAGCTCAAGAATGAATGTATATTTGATTCTGGGCTACCCCAGTGGGGCACAGCAGTGGTACCGCTGTCTACTTCTGTTCTCTTTGAAAACCAGGACTAAGTTTCATCCCCTTCCATTAACTGTCACAAAGAATTGTATTTCAGTCTGGTACACAACAGTGGATCAATAAAACAGTACCTTTCATCATAGAAAATACACACAGAATAAAATTGGTGTTTAAACACCAGTGCAATTATCCTCTAGAACCTCCAGAAGAAATGAAACTCTGTCAACCCCTTGATTTGAGCTAGAAGATTCATTTCAGATTACTGAATATCTGAACTGTAAGATAATAAATTTATGCCATTTTAAGAAGCTAAATTTATGGCAATTTGTTACAGAGACAATAGAAAGCTAACATACCAGTTTTTCCATTAATGTCCTCTTCCTTTTCCAGGTTACACTCCAGAATCCCAAACCAAATTTTTATGTCATGTCTACTTGACATCCTCCAGAGGCTGAAAACTTCTGTCTTTGCGTATTTTATGATTTTGACACTTTGGAGGAGTACTGTTCAAGTATTTTGTAGAGTTTTCCTCAATTTCTGTTTGTCAAATATTTTCTCATAAATAGTCTGAGGTTATCCATTTGGGGAATAAATACCAAAAAACTTAAGTCTTCTTTTCTTCACATCATGAGGGTACCTATAATATCAACATGACATATTGCTGGTGATGGTCACCTGGATCACTCGGTTAAGGTGGTGTCTGTAGATTTCTCCACTGTAAATTTACTTTTACTATTTTTCCATATTTTCCACATTTTTCCACAGAAGTCATTAGTGGACATACATTACAACAACTAGAGCTATTAATAAATATTTTGGGGGAGATGCCTTGATGTTATGCAAATATCCTATTACTTCTTAAAGTTCACCTGCTAATTTTAGCATTGATTAGAGGATTTTGCTTGTAGCACTTATTACCATGGTATTCTAATGGTTATTTTCTATCTTCCTCATTTCTTCTAGACATGTATTATTTAGAAGTCTTCTGTGAGGAAGATTGTCCATTCTCCCCCATTTTTAAGAAAACTATTCAACCATTTATTTATATTAGTATGGATTCCTAGATTTTCACTGTATTACAATATAGTACTATCACTATTTACTTTGTTGTTAAAATTGCTCCAGCTTTGATTATTGGAGCTCATTCAGGGTAATTCTTTCTCCTTTTGACATGAGTCCCATGCTCCCCACCCTTTTTTAAAATAATTTTTTAAGATTTTATTTATTTTTGCAAGAGAGAGAGAGAGAGCCAGCATGAGCAGGGGGAGGGGCAGAGGGAGAAGCAGACACCCCACTGAGCAGGGAGCCTGATGTGGGATTTGATACAGGACTCGATTCCAGGACCCTGGGATCATGACCTGAGCTGAAGGCAGACTGAGCCACTCAGGTGCCCATTTTTTTGAACTTCTTTACTTTCAATAAAACTACAAGATACTCAAGTTTCATAGTTAATTTTGCCTGCCCAAATCCAAGAATCAGCCATTTCGTCAAGGGTCCCTGGCTCGCCTTACTGAATAATTGGCATTTAGAAACTAAGGTATGGCCCTATATATGCTCATACAACAACTGGATTTTGTTTGATTTTAAAATAAACACTTATATTTATCTTTATAAGTATTTATTGTGAAAAGTAAGAAAAATAGAGAACATTAGAGAAAATAATAAAAATCATGGTATATCCCATCATCTTGTGAAAATCATTATTAATTTCTTCATGCACTTCCCTGTTTGTGTGTATATGTTTTTTGTAATGGGATATGATTGTGATTTGAGGTAGGTCTGTACTTTTCACTTAAATCGCTCTTAACTTTGTATTACTATTCATATTAAACATTCTTTGAGGATTTGTATATATTCCTGAACTTCTGTGTAATAGATGTGCGGAAATCAATTCATGACATGCAATGACCCAAACAAAAGAATAATACAAGAATATGTTCTTAATTTAGATGAAAAGGAAATTGATGTAGTCCTGTAGATTCTTCTATGTAAAGACATTCAAAATAAAAATCCTCAGTATGAGACTTCTGGAGCACAGTATGATTAGAAAGGTCTGATCACAGGCACAAAGAGAAAAATAGAAAAATTGACAGTTATTCCTAGTTTTACATATCTATTTGTGCTTTGTAATTACATATCTATTTGTATTTTATAACTTTTATTGATTTTCTATTTTACATATAGTTTCTGTTTCAATAGTGACAGAATGCAAGGTGACACAAATTGCAAAGTAGGATTAATGTATCCACTTCGTAACTCCAGTTTAATGTACATATTTATTTATTTTTTTTATTTTTTTATTTTTTTAAAGATTTTATTTATTTATTTGACAGAGATAGAGACAGTCAGTGAGAGAGGGAACACAAGCAGGGGGAGTGGGAGAGGAAGAAGCAGCCTCCCAGCAAAGGAGCCTGACGTGGGGCTCGATCCCATAATGCCAGGATCACGCCCTGAGCCGAAGGCAGATGCTTAACTGCTGTGCCACCCAGGCGCCCCTAATGTATATATTTATTGATAGTAATTTTTAGACTTTTAAAATCAAGAAATAAAAATTTACTCTAGTGTTGGATTTAGTTTAAGAGAAAATGAATAGAAGAATGATTAAAAGAGGACTTAATCTGTATCAAGAGAGATGGAATGAATAAAACCTACTGCACTCTATCTCTTTAGCAGCAAAACAGAATAGAATTTGCAACAAAAGAAAAGGGTAACATTAGGAAAAAAGAAACAATTATTATATGATATTGGTGATACACAAATGCATAATGAAATGTTAAGCACAGTTTGGTTTATGTGTTCCATAACTGGTGGAACAATGTCTGAATCAAGTAGACTCTACTGTCAAGGTCAAGAACAACTTTTTTTTTTCTTTACCTACTTATACATTATTTATTGTCAGTATTTTATACTCAGTATTTTGTTTTTCCAAAATAATTTACTGGAGTACACTAAAACAATACCCATCCCTACCCAAATAAATTTGAAAACAATTTTCCAAATAAACCTGAAAATGAACAAAACAAAAACAACTTTCACTTTTAACTGAATCACTCGAAGCCATGCTATCTGAATGCTTTGAAATGTATCTAGGCAGTATCATTTCAGTTTCTGCGGAAAAAATCATCATGAAAGATTGATATTATATCGGTAAATATAGAAAAAAATCAACATAAATGTGTTAATTCTCTACTTCTGAATAGCAAATTACAAGCCTAGCAATGACACACATGTACTATCTCTCAGTTCCTATAGGTCAGGAGTTCTGACACATCTTAGCTGTGTCCCCAGCAAGGCAGTAACCAAAGTGTCTGCCAGGGCTCAGTTCTCATCAGAAAATAAATAAGAATTTACTTGCAATAGGTCCACATCCAAATTCACTCTGGTTGTTAATAAAATTCATCTCCTTGAAACTGAGAGCTTCCTTCTGACTCAGTTGGAGGTCTCTCCCACTCATACAGGCACCGTAGTTTCTTGCCACAAGACCCTCTTCATAAGCCACCTCAACATGGAGACTTGCTTCCTCCAAGCCAACATGAGATAAAGACAGCAAGTCAGCTAGCAAGACTCAGTCTTATAAAATGTACTATAATCATGGGATAAATACTGAATTACCTTTCACATTTTCCTGGTTTAGAAGCAAGTCAGAGGTCCTTCCAACACTTAATGGAGATTATACAAGTGTGTGAGCACCAAGAGGTGGGGGATCAGGGAGGGGTACATCAAAATCTGTTTTCCACAGTCTGATACTTTGTCCCCTATGATTCATGTCCTTCCCACATGCAAAATGCATTTACCTCATACCAAAGGTTCCCAAGGAAGTTGTGTTATTAGAACATCGGCTCAGAAAATATAGCATCAGCGATGTCTAAAATCTCATCATGTAACTAAGATCCAAGTGCTGATAATTATCTCGTCTGTAATCCTTTAAGCACCTCCTGGGACATCGTTTCATTTATCCATGGACTTGTGTAACTAAAGACACAAGTTATCTGCCACTACACACCCAATACACAAATTGGGGAGAGGCAAAGGCTGACAGCTGTAGAATCACCCTTCAAAAAATGAAATGGAGGGTGAAAAGAAGTTACTGATCCATAGGAGTCATGAAATCTGGCCAAGCAAATGTTGGGAGTCCTTTGATTAGATTTAAGGCCTGGGAATAACTTCAGTAAAAAGGAAACTCTCTTTCTCCTCATGATTTGTTTTGTGTATAAGAGAATATGACTCCACTTTCTGGGCTCTTGATTCTGAATTCTGGGCTCTTGGTTCCACCCTCTGAGTAATCTTTACTTTTTCAAGCTGTGGTCCCTTGTTTGTTATTTGTTTAAATTCTTCAGTCAATTAATTACCATCCTCCGATGTTTTATTATAGGCAGGAAAAACATATATATATATGGCACCTTCAACATTTTCTTTGGAAATCTCTTTAGGCATATTACCAAGTTCACCACTCTTGTCCATCTTGTTTTATTTCTCCCCTTTGTGCTCGAATAATTCGAAGTAGTTGTTACACTATTTTGCTTGTCAAATACTAATGTATATACCTCTTAATGATACAGATGCTCTAAAAATAGCTACCATGCCATTATCACAGACTATAAAATTTCTATCCTGCTTTTTCCCCTTCTGAAAATTGTATAAAGAATGTTCCTGAGTGGTTAGGAAAGCATCAGTACCAAGATCTCTACTATTATGCTTATCTCATGTCTGAACTTGTAAAAAATTCTCTGTGTAGAACAGCATGCTAGATCCAGTGGCTTTTTGCTGTCTATAGCAAAATACAAGGATTTTTATTTAAAACTGGTCACAAATGACTGAAAAATTTTCATTACAAAGATGCCTTTAAGAAAAGCAGTACTTTCTTTTAAGCTTTCCAAATGACTGTTGTTTATTCTGTGGTGTGTGTGTGTATATGTGTATTTATCTGTGTGTATTGTGAATACTTGAAATCAACAGGGAGCAGACATAGCGAGGAGGTGCTCAGATCTGACCCTGATGAAGATAGGACCTCTATATACTTGTGCCTTTTGTCAAGTCAGAGTCCAGGATTTGGCAAATATTCTCTAAGAATGTCTATAGTTTTTTGGTCACCAAGAGGCACAGAATCCCCTCCATGGTAAGGAAGAGCTGAGGTCTGAGGACACAGAGCCTTGCAGATAGCACGAAGTCTCTTTAAGCCAGTTTGCAATTCTGTCTCCTTGCAAATGTATGACATTTCTCCATCCGTTCTCAGTTTTGCACAACTATACTGATTTTGTGAAAGAATCATTTTAATCATCAAATCTGTGACAGAATACCACTCTAGGGTACACTTCAGTCTTCCTCCATCCCAATCTAAAAGCATTTGGGGAGTGTGCTTGTACCACACTCTGGACTTATATTTCAACCTAAGTATTATAGACTAGATAGCACAAGAGAGTGAATAACCTAATTTCCCCAGATTTCTAATTATACTAGATTATGATTAAAGGGATACCAACATGCTGTCAAGTTTACCAAGGATTCAAAATATATTCAGTTGCCCTCATCCTTTGCAAATATCACACAACAATCCAACCCCCATACCTACAAATAGATACACAGAAACTAAAAAAAAAAAAAAAAACCAAAACAACAACCTGATCCTTTCTCATCTATTCTGAAGTCAAATCTTCATAGCTTTCCAAAATGTGTAAATATCATGTGTTGAATACAATAGTACTACTCTCATATATCTTTGTTATATATAAAATGAGAATAAAAATAGCAATAACTATTTCAAAAGATTGATGTGTTATCAATGAAATTATATAAGTGAAAATGCTTACATGAGCACTTGACATAATTGACGCTAAATAAATATTGGCACTTATTACTACTCGCTGGGTCCTCACTGAATCCTCAGTGCCTATCCTTTCCTCCAGGACAGTCTCACTGCATTCCTACTTAAAACAATGAGTTAATCTAGTAGCAGTGGACTATTCATTTGAGAACATAGAGAATAGGAACACTCATTTCAGACAAATGACCCCTAAATCTAAACACAGGGATTTTAGTCTGGCTTATTCTTATATACACCCTAAGCTGTGTCAAACACACACTTATTTTTATGCCCCATCACGGCAGTAGGGGAACATCTGGCTCTTGAGTAGGATAGTTCGTGTCTGTGACACTGACATTTCTGGCATATCTTAATTGATTTCAGCTACAAATTAAATATTATTTAAAGCAATATGCTCTGACTTGGGGATCATCAAAAGTAAAATGAGTTAAATATGGAATCAAGTCCACAAAGTTAAAAATAAAAAGGATATTATTTTTACATGGCAGCAGTTTATATTTCTACTGTACAATTTCAGAAGCAGAAAATATGTTTTAACAGAAGGAAAGGGTGCCCTCTAGTGTTTTAATTAGAGATGAACAATTAGATAATTCATTTCTCAGTTGAATTTATATATATATATATAAAGTTCTCAGATGAAAATTATGTTATATGGAGCATAAATTAAGAAAATAAAGTAAGCAGGGCTATTAGTATAAGATGTTAGGAAAATACATGGTGTTTCTGATTCCTTTTTTTGACATTAAGCACAGAAAGGATTGTATGAAACATTAGATTCAGTAATGCTGATTTCCTCTCTGTTACCTAATAAAACACAGCTCCTCTGCCTCTAAAGTCTGCCCCAAGCTTGGGACTGCTACACGTTTATGAATAATATTACAAATATCAATGTAAAAATTACACAGACACATTTTTATCACAAAAATGTTGATTGCACACTATTACATTTCCCTTAAATGGATTCCTTCCATAATGTGATAATGTTAGCGGTATTAGATCAAAATTTAATGTAAATTACTTTAAAAAAATGTATGGAAAAATGTTCCATTAAGCATGGTCAGAATTTCTATACCTCATTTTTATTAGAATGAAGGTTAAGATACTGTATTGTCAATTTTCCCCCTAATTCAAATATATTTTTTCCATAGTTTTCGAGAAAGATTTACACAGGAGAGTTGCTGTGAAACTGTCTCCCCCATTTCCCTCTCAGCACTGGGGCTAAGGTGCTGATGAGCCATAGATTATTTGCCATGTGATTTTTTAGTCTTACATGATCTTCTGCTATGGGCTGACATGTGTTCCTGAAAATTCATGAGTTGAGCTCTTAATCCCTTAGTACCTCAGAATGTGACCGCATTTGGAGAGAAGGCCTTCAAAGAAGTACTTAATGCTAACTTAATGCTTCCTATTTCAATAGGAAGAGATTAGGACACAGACATGCAGAGGGAAGGCCATGTGAAGTCACAGGAAGAGGCCAGGCACAAGCCTAAGAGAGATGCTCCAGAAAGAAACAACTTTGCCAACACCCTGATCTCAGACTTCCAGGCCCCAGAATGGTGGGGAAATACATAACTGTTATTTAAGCCACTCAATCTTTGGTATTTTGTTATGGCAGGCCTTGGAAAATAATACATCCTGATTTGTTTTTTCTCCACTGTGTAAAAACTTGAAATTTATTTTTTTCAGAAAACATTATTTTCAAATAATTTTTGTGCTCCAGTAAAGGAAACTTTTCTGTAAGTAGTGATAAATAATATAAACTTGCACACAATAGATGCTAAAAACCTATCCACAAAACTTTTCATCAGCTGGGCCTATGACTGTGCATTATCTCCACCATGATAGTGTCCTCACTGTGTCCTCTTTTCTCCTCCAGTGGCCCAGGCCAGCCACATGGCCCCTGCCTCTCTATAAATAAGTGGATCCATCTGGCAGCAGAGGACAGAGGGCATGGGAGGTCTCCACCTTCAGCTATAGTAATCCACATCCCATGCAGTTCTCTCAACAGAGCTCAGGGTGCAGAAATTATAACGCACATCTCACTTGAACTTAAATTTATAATTGTGGTTCTAGGGGAACTAGCCAAAACTAAACCAGACAAGAATGTATTCTCACACCAGTCATTTAACACTTAAAAATAACTGTGATTAAGTCGATAATAATTTGGAGACTCTTTCACTCAGTTTTGATTGTAAAAAGCAGAAATGTCTCCAACAGATTGAGATAGCTACTCTACTTTCCCAAGTTAGTATTTTAAAAACACATTCTGTTAGAGTATAGAGAAAATAAAAGGACGTAATATTCACGCATTTATTCTATTCATTTGTCATCTTTTTAAAAAGAATTATTGAGCACCTATTGTTGGTCTTATATTGGAATACAAAGATGGATAAGGCACTGTTGATTGAATGGTCTTAGAAGCAAAGGACGTAGTGCCTGGTTACGTAACTCTTTCCTGTAAAATGTGCCTTTTTTCTCTCTCTGTGTGTGTGTGTGTGTGTGTGTGTGTGTGTGTGTACATGCATGCCTATTTCCTAGGGTTGCTGTGTTCATCATGTAAGTTAACATGTGTAAAAGTAACCTAATGCAAATTAAGTGCTTAATAAACTAAGAAAGTGGCATAACCTGTAGCAGCCCCAGTTTCTACATCCATAAAACGAGACAAAAGTATATGTACTTCACAGAGTTGTTGTCAGGATCGAGTAAGATAATGAGTTTGTAAAGCAAGGCCATATACCTACTTAATCCATCTATATACATATATAGACACACATACGTATTTCATATATAGTATATCTATTATACATAGTATGTATATAGTAATATATATACATATATACAGCACAAATTTAGTCTATATATATAGTAACTATTTATATAGTACAGTTCATACTAAAAATAAATGCATATTATATGACCACAGGATAATTTGCACAAGTTATATTAACATTAACAAATTACTCATTTTATTTCCTACTTAATTGATAAACTCTGAAACCTCAAAGTTATCTGGAATATAAATTTCACTGATTTCTCAAACTTTCTTATTCTTCGAGGAGATGAGATCAATACCTTATGCTGCAGAAATAGGGTTTTTTTTTTTAAAGTGTCTAGCTAGTAGTGATGAAATGCTATTTTTTAAAATTTTACTTAAATTCAATTAATTAACATACCGTGCATTATTAGTTTCAGAGGTAGAGTTCAGTGATTCATCAGTCTTATGTAATACCTAGTGCTCATTATATCACATGCCCTCCTTAATGTCCAGTTACCCCATCCCCCTATCCACCACCCCTCCAGCAACCTTCAGTTTGTTTCCTATGATTAAGAGTCTCATGGTTTGTCTCCCTCTCTGATTTTGTCTTGTTTTATTTTTCCCTCCCTTCCCCTATGATCCTCTGTGTTGTTTCTTAAATTCCACATATGAGTGAGATCAGATGATAATTGTCTTTCTCTGATAGACTTATTTCACTTAGCATAATACCTTCTAGTTCCATCCTTGTCCTTGCAAATGGCAAGATTTCATTTTATGATGGCTGAATAGTATCCCATTGTGTGTGTGCATATATATGTGTATACACACACACACGCACACACACACACATATATATATATACACACACACATATATATGCACATCTTCTTTATCCATTCATCTGTCGATGGACATCTGGGCTCTTTCTATAGTTTGGCTATCGTGGACATTGCTGCTATAAACTTTAGGGTGCAGGTGTCCCTTTGGAGCACTACATTTGTATCTCTGGGGTAAAGTCCTAGTACTGCAATTGCTGGGTCATAGGTTAGCTCTATTTTTAACTTTTTGAGGAACCTCCATACTGTCTTCCAGAGTGGCTACACCAGTTTGGATTCCCACCAACAGTGTAAGAGGGTTCCCCTTTCTCCACATCCTTGCCAACATCTGTCATTTCCTGACTTGTTAATTTCAGCCAATGAAATGCTATTTTTGGCAAGACAATTTCTTTCTCTTTCTTGAGGTCATCAGTTTAAATGCTCAATTGACAAGCTCATGATCCTTTTATGAATAAAACTACTATATGAATGCAAAGACTATTTTACTCAATGACATTTTGTATTAAGAACTGTCAGGTATATTACTGAAAGACACAGATTATAATTACTACTAAATTCATAATTGAACTACGAAGATCTCAAGGAACTTTTAATTGACAAATCCATGCTACGTCATTGGGAAACAACTACTTCTCAAGTATATTACATCAGTTGTCACTATTACAGACTTCTTTTTGTGTATATATATAAAGATTATGTAAAAAAGAAAAAAATTCAGAAAAATTGGAAACCAAAACACAAACTGCTAATCAAGAAATTGTTTTTACCTTAAAAGTCTCCCCAAATAAGAAAAAAAATCCTCATAAAATGTAGAATAGATTCATTTCATATTAGCATTTATGACTAGATTAAATGGACTGCTTATTTCAAAATTAGGCATTTTCTGGCTACTGCTGCAGTCTGCATGTTGGTAAATGAGAGTAAATAACATTTTTATTTGGCACATCTAATGGTTAAAAATTGGGAATATTTTCGTATTCATTATGCTTTATATTCTTTCATGCAAAGCTTTTAAGATTAACGTTTACTCCATAGTTCATCACTGTAGAATTGGTAATGGGACACCCAAGAAATTACAGTTTTTATACTTCTAATTGTTACTACCATATTTCCTCACTATTTGCTTGTATTTTGAACAATACTCTCCATGAATGGAAAAGATGTATGTTTTTCATAAATGTTTACATATTTAATCTGGGAACAGAGTTTAGAAGGACAGAAGGAATGCCATGGCAATTAGAGCTTCTGGTGTGCAAATATTGTTGTTGCCCCTCTAACCCCTTTTATTTAACATCTGCAAGCCTTCTGAGGCTGATTTTATCTTCCAGTTCCCATTAAAACACAAACAAACAAAAATAGCACTCATTATGACTCGTCTTGAACATATCAACCCCATTTCTAGAAAAAAGATGACTCTAGAAAATGATGACTCCAGCTCGTTGGAGTTTTATTTGTCTCATAAAAGAACTAATCTGCTTCATAACTCAAGTCATATGTCGAAAAAAATTTTTAATGTAGTGTTTTTTTTTTAATCTAATGAGAATGATTTTCAAAGTACCCATGCTTTGCTATTATAGAACTTACCAGTCTATTAAAAAAAGGCATTCATATATTACCATTGTATCAAGTTAAGGAGAAGTAAGAATTAGGTACTCAAATTCCATTGAAAATGGTATTCCAGTTCATTACCATGTAGGGTAAAACAAGCACCATATAGCGCTTTAGGTTAGGAGGTGGGAAATGATGGCACACGAACCAAATCTAGGCCTCTTGTTTTTGTAAATATTGTTATTGAAACACTGCCAACTTCACATCCATATTGCCTATGGCTGTTTTTGCAGGACAACAGTAGAAATGAATAGTTGCAACAGAACCTGTGGCTTTCAAAGTCTGAAATACTTAAGCTGCTGAACCTTCACAGAGAAAAATAAATTGCTGACCTCTGATCTAGAGTTCCAAAGGTAAAGACCTCAGAGAAAGCCTGGACACTGTTTCTGGGACACATAGTCAAAAGGAATGTTTACTTTGGGGAGAATCTGAACGATCTCTGAAATTACATGAAGGAAACTTATTTTATTTATTTATTTATTTATTTTTTGGTTTCCTGGTCTTCATCTCACAGTTATACAGTTAGAAAATCTTAGCAAGAAAACAACCTGTCAAATGATTTAAGAATTATTGATTCAGATGTGAATCTGCCAGTTATGACGTGTACTCAGGTTGGTTATAGAACTTCTTCAAACTTCAATTTTATTATCCAATGGAAGAAAAAATATTATCTAACTCGTAAGGTAGTTTTGAGTATTAAATAAGCAAATGCATACAAAGTATTTCGCATGGGTTCCAGCAAAGGGGAAAAACTCACTAAAGAGTAAATACTTTACTGTACTGGGGGCTAATTCCGTGGTCTCTGAAAGAGGAAGAGGAATGTTAGTGTTCACAGCCATTAGTAGTGCTTGCGTACTAGCATAAGTTCTTAAATGAAATTATCAGGTGTATCATTCTGGTTGATTTACTTTTCTTTCATCTGATCTAATTATAAGTATTTGTTTAAAATTAAAATGTCCAGATTTGGATGAGCAGGAGCAGATATTTTTGAGTGGTTTAATTGGTAGTATACACATTCTTTAAAAAATAATGGGACTAAAAAATTTCCTTCTCTTTTATGATAAACTTAATAATATTATGAAAATAAAAATGTATCACTTAAGAGGTCATTGGGACCCACACTATGGATACACTGGACTCCATCTGGTAATATCATTTTAGAGTTTTCATGTACCAGCTACATTAAAATTTAAACATTGTAAGCCAAGGTTTAAGTTAGAATATTCATTTCCAATAATATTTAAAAAATCAAGGTGCAAAGACATGAAACTTTTTTCTTCATATAGATAAGAAAATATATGTCTAAGAATTTTTTTTTAAATGCTGCCTAATCATATTGGTACAAGATTTATACCTGACTACTGCAGTTTCTTAAAATATTGTTATAAAATTATTTTAAAAGTTGGGAAATGGTAATTCATAGTTACTTAGTATTTGTTAATATTTGTGAAGTAAGTATATTTGCAGAAGAAGTAAATATATAATTATTGAAAACCTTTATTCATGCCCTCCAAAAGCCTACTGATTCCATGAAGCTTTCACCCAAAAGGACATAGTTCTTTTGACTGAAACGATGCCAAAATTCAAGTCTGTGACTTCTCCACAAGTGACTATTGACAATGTCTCTGCATATTGGTAACTGTAACCAGTATCCCATGTATCTCCCAGCAGAACAAACCTTTATTTAACTCATTCATGCCGGTATTTGTCTACACATTATATAAGAGGTTCTCATTCCCTAGGATATTTTACTTCATTTCCACATAGTGCTGAGCACACTAAATCCCTGAATGCCCTTCTTAAACTGACCTCTATACCATCAGTAGTCATTCTCCCTCTTTTTCCTCATTTATTTCTCTTAAGCTTCAAACAGGCTAAACTAATTCTGCTTTCCCAAACAGCCCATGCTCATAGTATATTCATGTATTTACAAACAAAACTCATCCCCACCTGTTTTGTCTGCTACTAATACTTCAAGACACTGATGTATCTCCTTGTGGAGGTTATATCCACCATCATTTTTTCTTCATCTGCTTCATTAAAAAAGTACAAGTTAAGGACCTCATACAGGGTTAGTATAATATGGGCTCCATGTATAAATACACTCACTCTGATCTCACCCCATACTAGGTCCTCTGTACCTTTAGTATTCCATGAAGCACGATGAAATTCTATGTTTCCCCATAATCATCACCAGACTTTTAATTCCCAAAAGGCAAACTGTCTAATTTGCTTGCTCAACAATTTAGTACAAGAGTAAGTAAATATATTTAGAATAGAAATAATAACAAAACTTAAAGAGGGGGAAATGCTACATTGACAAATAGCAAAAAAGATAACCATAAGAAACCTATCTTTAACAACTTCATTCAATTAAATTTCTATGCAATACAATTACCCCCTTTTTTTTTAATTTGAGAGAGAGAGAGAGAGATCGAGAGAGAGCGAGCACGAGCAGTGGGGAAGAGAAGAGTGAAAGGGAGAAGCAGGCTCCCTGCCGAGCAGGGAGCCCCACACAGGCTGATCCCAGGACCCTGAGATCATGACTGAGCTGAAGGCAGACACTTAACTGACTTCTTAACTGAAGTTGACACTTACCTGTGACATCCAAGCACACTTAAAATTACCTTTTTTAAGTATTCAGTTTGGTGAGTTTGGACAAATATGTGTATTCCTATCATCAGTACCATAATCAAGATTTCAAACATTTCTATCATCTCAAAAATTTCCTTATGTCCCTCTGCAGTCAATCCCTGGCCCCTCTCTTGACTCCAGACAAATACTAAAATGTTTGTCACTGCAGTTGGCTTTTTCTAGAATTTCACATCAAGGAGAATGTACGGTATATAGCCTATTGTGCTTGGAATCTTTTACTTAGTGTAATGCTTTTGAGGTTCACTCATTTTGTGGTATGAGTAGTTTGTTTCTTTTAATTGCTGACTAATATTCCATTGCATGGATATATCAAAGTTTGTCCACTCACCAGTTAATGGACATTTAGGTTGCTTCCATTTTTTGGCAGTTATAAATAATGTTGCTATAAACAGAATATACTAGTCTTTGTGTAGACAAATGTTTTCATTTCACTTGAGAAGACACGAAGGAGAGGAATTACTGCTTCTGTGATAAGTATATATTTTGCTTGTTAAGAAACTATGAAATGTTTTTTTCCCCAAAGTAGCTGTACTCTTTTACATTCCTAGTAGCTATACATGAGAGTTCTTGCTCCTGTTTATTAATGTCAATACTTAGTATTGTGAACATGTAGATTTCACAGTTTTAATTTCCATTTTCCTGAAGACTAATGATGTTTGACCTCTTCTAATGTGCTTATTGGTTATTCATACATCTCCATTTGTGAAGTGTACCTTTGCTTTTTTAAAATTAGACTGTCTTATTATTCATTGGCAATGGTCCTTTGTATATTCTGGAAATGCTCCTTGTCGGATATATGTTTTGCCAATATTTTCTCTTATACTGTGGCTTCCTTGTCATTTTATTAATAATGATTTTAGAAGGACAACAGATCTTAATTTTGATGAATTGCAACTTAGTATTTTGTTAAATGAAATATATTTGCCTAGCCTAATGACACAAAGATTTCTCCGTAAATTCTTCTAGAGGTTTTATATTTGTGGCATTTCTAAGACTATGATCCATTTCAAACTAATTTTTGTGATGCAAGAGGCTGAGTCTAGGTTCATTTATTCCATTAAGGACATCCAGTTGTTCCAGAACCATTTGCTGAATACTATCCTTTCTCCCACTGAATTATCTTGGCATCTTTGCAAAAAAACAGTTAAACATAAAATGTGGTTATACATATATATTTACTTTCGGTCATGTTCCATTAACTTATATATCATGCCTTGTGTCAATACCACACTGTTTTGATTATCCTAGTTTTATAGTAAGTCACAAAGCCAGGTAATAGGCGTCCCAAACTCTTTAAAAAAAATTATTTAGGCCATTCTAGGCCCCTTAAAATTTTTGTGTTACAACCTAATACTTTCTAAAAATAAGTTCTAAAATGGTCTAAATTAGAGAATAGCTATCGGTCATTTCTAGTTTCATATTAAAAACTGGTCCCCCAACAACTTGTCACAGCAATATCAAGTTCATAGATTCTCACCAGTTTATTTCCCAAATTCCAGCTTCAACATAGAAGAAAAAGCTTAGCATTTAACTCAGGGAAAAGCTAATAGCATATCTTTCATTAGCTAACACGTTTATTTCTAATTTTCCTTGGAAATCTGTCTTGAAAAGGAATTTGGTACTGCGTCTGAAACCAGGGAAGTGAACTATGGCTTCTTGGGAATGCCTACAGTTCCTGAAGCTCGGGAGCACTGACCCCACAGCCCACAGTCATGTCCCTGACTGCCCTCCTTATTTACCTTCCCGTGACTCTGTATAGATATGCTGTTTACCAGACGTAATTAGAACCAATTAGAACCAATGCTTTAATAAAGGTTTGATTTGTGAAATTTTATGTAAAAACATTTTATAACATTAATTACTTTAGAGATATTATTATCATACAAATGCCACACTGGACATAACGAAGCTATGTTATCTTGCCAAAACAATACATATGGTAACTATACTTAGGAATATTAATTTTTAAATTAAAGCCATGTTTTGTACATCTGTGTGTGGTTGACAATGTCCTGCTTTTTTTGTGCTTAAATAAATGCAGAGACAGTATTAAAATTTCTTCATGAAGCTCTACATGATTATAATTTCTGTAAAAGTACCTGATAATTATTTTAATGTTTAATTTTTTATTAATAAAATTATTATTATCCTTGTAGAACTAAAAATACAAAACATTAGGAAATTAACATAACCCCAAATCCCATACATAGGAGAATGTTGTTTAATAAATCATTAAGTATTTTAAAAATGTGATATGAATGATTTGTCAGTTTTCCATATATCTATGCAATACTAATGATTTAAGATATTTTTGGAGGTTTAAACAGCTTTCAAAATCTTGACTGTTACACTCAATTATTCCTCATAAATGTTTCTTTGCAACACTAATTGTTATTTTAAGGTGAAATCCTGATACAAGGATTGCTAGGTCAAAGGGTATAAACATTTTTAAAGGCTTTTATATATATTTCCTAATTAACTTCCAGCGGGTTTTACCAGTTTACTCTTCCCTCAGGCAATATGAATATTGCCTTTTTTTCCAAGGTGGGTGGTCTTATTGTTCTTTAGTCTTTGGAACTGAAAGTGTGTTTAGCTTCTAGTTTCTGCATATCCAAGTTTGTGTTGTTCCTGTCAATATCCACACTAAATTTAGAGGGCAGCATATTTTTGAACATACAAAAGTTTGGCAAACATCTCCATTTGAGGATGGTTATATATACGTGTGTGTGTGTGTGTGTGTGTGTGTGTGTGTGTGTGTATTTCCCCCCCTTGGAAACAGCCTAAAGTCAATCTTAGCTAAAACTGGTGAATGAGTTCGTTGACCAAAGTGATTTTGCTAACTAACACTGGAAGACAACTGATTTTTAAATGTGACTTATAAATGGAATTTAAAATAAATTCCCAAAGAGGAATTGTATAGTTTCCAAGCTTTGCTTGGAAGGAGGGGTTATATATAGTATGTGTTAGCTAAAAAAGCCAGGCTTATAATTGTACAATTTTATAATTTTTTTTGACATACTTGAGTTTGTATCTATTCCTCTTCATCTGTTCTATTTAATCTCTTTTTCATCCTTTCTATCTTTCTTTTCAATTCTTTTTCATTTAATATTTTTCTCCTATTAGTTTGGAATAATGCACAGTATTTCCAGCTTGGATGGTTATCTCAGCAATTACAATATTCATACTTAAGTCAGGATGAGGCTGAGGAGCAAGCTGGCCACAGAAACCAGCACGTGTACTGATATTAGAGATATCTCTGGCCGATAGTGTGCTATATGGAATCTACATATAGCAAAAGGGGAGTTTCAGAGAAGACCCCTTGGGGTTTGCGGTAAGGCCATTCATTCCTTTACTGGAGGAAAACTCTCAGTTTGCAAAGCAGCTCCTGTCATGCCACTAGCTCCTAACAGTTTGGTGTTATGATGGGACACTGTAATAACCAAGTACTTATCAACATGAGCTTTCCTTCACAAAATGATTGTTATTAGATTTGTTATGTCACAAGTCCTAGCAGGTCCAATAGCATTGTGAAATAAAAATGGTACCTTCAAAATTTAGGCCCAAGTATGCATAAAAACAGTATTATGAACAGGTAGCCCTTTCCCTCAACTCGTAACTAGGGACTTTTAGGGTATTCTCAATAATTAACTGACAACAGAGAAAACATCTCTTTCAGGTCAGGGTTAGTTGAGATAGCATGATATATTAGAAGTAGCCAGAAATGGAATCTTGCTCCATTGTGTCTCCACTCACTTAGCTCCAAAGAAGTGCAAGAAAAGGAAATCTTCCATGTAGAAAGATGTTTGAAATAGTCGGGTTTCCTTGCATTCTTTAGGATATAGAGAGAATTTCAAATTTATTCTTACAATTGTGATATCTTTGTGGTCTCTAATTTATATGAAGATCATCTCTAATAGAGTTTTAACCTAGATAATCCAGAAGTTTGTTCTCGCCTTTTTTTAGCAAATATGCCTCAGACAAAAAATGGTTACAGGACTCAATTTAGTATTTTGGGATTCCAGACTTCACTAGTTCCCTAGCCTAATAATAATCCCTTTCTTCCTACTCATCAATTTCTTTATAAAGATTTTTTAAATTATCACATATTTTTGTACATTTGTAAAGGAATATTGATCTTGCTACTCAGTGCAGTATTACTGGAAATACTTTGAATATCACTTCATCAGTGACCGGTTAGAACTATCCAGAAGTCTGTATATAAGTAGAGAGGGTCCCAGAATCACACCAAGAGGACCAAGATTGTCAAGTTTTTAATCTTCAAAAGACATGTCACTGAAAGAGAAACTAGTCAGGTGTGAGAATTGACTAAGAAATTTGGTGCCTTAAGAGAAGATTAAATAGTTTGTTAGGCTATTGGAAATTAGTAGGAGAACTATGAAAGAAAAGATGGTGGACCATGGGGCAGTTTAGAAAATTATTTTATAGGTTACTTATACAAGGCTCAGTGTACTCAGAGGAGCCAATCTATGCCAGACATTTCCAATAATTTGTATGTAAATTACTCACAAAGCATGCAATTCATAAAAAGCTGAGAATGAGTTTACAAGATTGATTTTCTCCACTATTCCAGCTTTAGCCATTGAAGTATGTCTGTATTAATTCATTCTTTCATCTGCCTACTAGTAACTGAAATGTTTCTAATAAAGCAGTCAGATCCTAAGTCCCTTACTGTCCTCCAGGGAAATAACACTATATTTATCCAAGTATACACCCAGATACTGACTTGATGTGATTTATGGTTCTAGGCGACTGTGAGAAGTACAAACCTTGTATCTTTACACATCTTTGTGTCCCTGCTTCTAGAATACAGCTCATCCTCAATGGGTGCTTATTTTACCTAATAAGTTACCAATTCTCTTCCTCAAAAATGTTTTCTGACTTAATTGTCTTGAAATGCCCCCAACATAGCTCTTCTTTGCATACATGGCTTGCAATTCAAATACACATTTACTATTTTGAAGGAATGGCATAATGAGTCATGCCTCTTAAAGAAAAAAAATCTTATAGCCTAAAATAAGCCTTTCAATAATTTTATGACTATATTAGAAACAGAATGTCAGTGATTTTTACACAGAGAAAGTATAGATTATGGGGTACACTGACTTCTGACACTACTTGGAATTAGGCTAAATTTCACAGAATAAAAGCACAGGTGGAAGACTGTCCTCAGTCAAGATAACTATCACATATTTGAGAATCCTTAAGCTATCCTTACTTCTGAGAACCTGGCTCCAAACTTGGCTCCAAACCCCCTCAGGTTTGATGAATCCTTAAAATTACTCACAGAACTAAGGAAAGCAATATACTTACAATTACAATTTTATAGCAACGTGATACAAATCAGAACCAGTCAAAGGAAAAGATGCATGGGGCAAGATCTGGGAAGGTCCCAAAAGCTTTTGTTGTCTTCAGAACATGTTCCTGACATTGTGCACTGATGAGGGACAATATGCAGAGGATTGTCAGTCAAGAACACTCTGGTGTCCAGAGTTTTTACTGGGATTCAATCACCTACTGCTCATGTGGTTGACCTTTAGCCTCTCATCCCTTAATGTGGTGGGCTTTGTCATAGGTAATTAAATTAATAATGATTATGATAATGAAAATTTGTAATTTATTTAGCAATTAGCTATACTTTTAAATACATAAATGTATGTTACTGAAATGCAAGCATTGATAAAAAATTGTATAGCTAAATCTGGGTAAAAATTTTTAAAAAATATTTTATTTTTCAGATAATGTTTAAACAGTCTTACCCCCCCCCAAATAAACAGTTTCACCCAAATGTGATTATTTTTAATCTAATAAAGAAGAAATGGGGGCTATCAAAATAATTTACTAGACTAGAATTCATAAATAAGTTTAAAAAGCAGCAAAGGAGACTAAGAAGAGGACACTACATCAGAGAGAAGCACAGGGGCTATCAAAATAATTTACTTTCGGTTATCTTTTTCCTATAAAATTAATTTATATATATTTTAAATTTGTTGTAATTTGTAAAATCTAGAATTCTTTCTGCCTATGAGGTATTTTATAGTTTCTATAAAGACTGATTCCATAAGAAGGCATCATCTTGCCATGTTTAAGGGAGATTTTATTACATGCTTTGTCTACCCTTCATTGCATCACTTAAATGGGAGAGTATTAGTAAAGGACTTGAGACTTTTTTTAATGGTGAAGGTATGAAGGTTCAACAAGGGTGCTCTCTAAGTAGCATGCAGCTAGAGTTGAAATAAAGCAAAGAACTTCAGTAAGGACATGATGTACATGATAAGGTACTTTACCATTTTAAAAAGACAAAGGAATGGTCTTTATTAGCCCAAGAGATAATTCTGTACAGCTATTACAATTCATACATTATTGGTTACATTTAAAATCCTGAAATATTTTGAAGAAAGGTAACATTTTCACAGACTATGATAATATAAGAATTCTCACTCTAATAAAATGTACCATTAAAAAACAGTTATATAAGTTATTTCATTTTTGGAAAGATAAGATATATCTCTGTGATACTTCCAAGAGATGCTTGCCAAAGTCATTCTATGACAATTTGTGAAACACATGGATAAGTATTTATTGAAAAGGGAAATTCCAATTAAATAATGATTTCTAATGTTCAAGCACTGTTGTCAATAATTGAAAGAAAATAAGATCTATGCTCCTTGATAAAATAGCATAATCGTATATGACTTTCCAAGTGCTTCCTTGTGTTATGTTTTCATAAAAATGCATCAAATTTGGCAATTTATTGCAATGAATTTTTTGGTTGCTTATTACAGGAAAGGTATTTTATTGGGTATTTTTCTTGTTGAGATTGAGCAGAGTTGGAAAAATTGGATAGGGAAAAATTCATAACTCATGTTGCTCTTCTCTGAAGCCTTTCAAGTTTGTTGGGGGTAATTAGAAAGTAATTATAGATATTTTAGAAGATCACTATAGCTCTAAAAGGATGGGACAGGATGGAAGAAGTGGAAACAAGGAGGCCTGAATGGAGGCACCGATGTAGTTCAGGTAGCAAGAGACAGTGACTTGGACAAGGAGGGGAGTGTAGAATGGAAACAAGTTAATGGATTAAATATATATTTTTTTCAGTTTAAGCTGATGGAACTTATTAATGAATTCAACTGGTAAGGGAGGTGGAGGTAAAGACAAAAATTTGGAATAATTACTATTTTTTTGGCCTACTAGTTAAGTGTTACATAATTATTGGGATGACAAAATTGGGGAAATAGCAGGTTTGCTAAGGAGGAAACCAAATGTTTTCCCTTGGATATGTGAAGTTTTAGATACAGAATGGTTATTTAAGTAGCTTTGTCAAGAAAGTCCTAGACACTTCTGCTGCTTACATTATGAATCAGACCTGGCTGCAGAAATGTGTGAGTTGTCAGTGTGCAGATGTTATGTAAAGCTAAGTTGTTCTCATATAGGGAAGGAATGCAGATAGAGAGGCAGTTAGGATTAAGAATGAACTTCAGGGCACTAGAACTCATAAATAAGTTTTAAAAGCAGCAAAGGAGACTAAGAAGAGGACACTACATCAGAGAGAAGTACAGAAAACGGTATCAGAAAAGAAACAGGACAGGTGTAAGAAGAAGTCATCATCTGAATTAGAAAATGCCTGAGATGAGAACAAAGAAGTGGTTGACTACACCCAAATCATCAACAAATACTCTCAGCTCAACATTCAAAATAGAGCCAGATTTGATTACTTCTTACCGCCTTTGCTCCTATTACCAGCCCCTCAATTCTTACCACCATCATATCTATTCTGATATACTGTGATACCTTCTGTGATGGGTAAGTTTATGTAAATTTGTCTAGGCTATAGTTTCCAGCTGTCTGGTCAAACACCAGTCTAGATGTTGCTGTGAGGGTGTTTTTAGTGTGATTAACACAATCAGTAGACTTTGAGTGAAGCAGATTACCATCCATAATGTGGATGGACCTCTCCAATTAGCTGGAGGCCTTAAGAGGGAACACAAGTTTCCTGAAGAAGAAGCGATTCTACTTAAAGTCTGCAACATAGAGACCCTGACTGAGCTTGCCCTATAGATTTCAGACTTCCCAGCCCCAGAAATAGTGTGAGATAATTCTAACATCTCTCTCTCTCCAAACACACACACACACACACACACACACACACACACACACACACACATTCTGCTTCTGTGGAGAACCCTAACACACTTAAGTGGTTTCCTTGTTTTCAGACATGTTTCTCTAGAGATTGTCTTCCACGTATCAGTCACAGTAACACTTCCAAAACTTAAGTTTGATTGTATCACTCCTTAGCTTTCTATGGTTTTCAGCAGCTTCCTATTTCAGTCAAATTAAAATCCAAAGGTGGGGCGCCTGGGTGGCTCAGTTGGTTGAGAGTCCAACTCTTGGTTTCAGCTCAGGTCATGATATCATTGGGTCACAGGACTGAGCCCTCCCATGTCAGGCTCTGAGCTCAGAACACAGTCTGCTTGAAAGATTCTCTCCCTCTACCCCTACCCCCACTCACGTGCATGCACTCTATCTCTCTCTCTCTCTAAAGTAAATAAGTAAATCTTTGAAAAAGAAAATCCAAAGCCATTGCCATGTCTGTCCTAAAAGGCCATATGCCCATAAATCTGACTTCTTCATAATATCTCTGGCCACATTTCCTATCATTCAATGTCTGGACAAATCTACTTCAGTCACACTCCCCTATTCATATACACATACTCTCATCTCAGAGCCTTTTTACTTCTTGTTTGTTTTATATGGGACATTTGTTTCCAGGTAGCCCTATAACTGACTCTTGTTTCTCAAGGTCTTCAGGTCTTTTTTCAATGGCTCATTCTCAATGACAAAGAATCTCATTTTCTCAATAACATGTTCCCTGACCATCCTGTATAAAATAACACCATTCATATTTACTTTCTGTATACATTATCTTTCTTTCTTTTCATTTTAATACTTAAAGACACCTAACCCACACACACATTTATTTATTTATATTCTATTGTCCATCTATTGCCACTATGACTAGATACTGAAAGAGGAGGCAGTTTATATAAATTGACCATAAGAGTGAATAAATAGATGTTTATTGGTTCTTGTTTCCTGGTGTAGCTAGAGGTGTTCATCTGAGGGATAGAGTAGGCTAATAATTTAAATCAAGGGAAAGAGAGGTGGCATTAAATATTGAGTGTGGTAAGTAGAAGCATGACACATACACACTCATGATGTTCACGTCCTAATTCCCAGGATCTGTGAATATGTTACCTAATATGACAAAAGGGATTTTGCAGATGGGACTAAGGCTAAGGAATTTAAAATGGAGAGATTATCCTATATTATCCAGGTAAGTCAAATGTAATTACATGAGTTCCTGAAGGCAGAGAACAATTTCCAAGTGCAGTCAGAAAGATGAAATGACTGAGAAAGTGTCAGAGAATTTCAATGTTGCTAGCGAAAATGGAGGAAAGGGACCAAGAGCCAATGAATGTAGGTAGCCTCTAAAATCTGGAATTCTGACCTACAGAGATGTAAATCATACATTATTCTTGTTTTATGTCACTAAACTTGTGGTAATTTCATACAACAGCGAGAAAAATCAAATACACAGTATAAGATGAGTAGACATTGGGAGGATCCCAGTGATCCTAGTAAATATGAATTAATTTGTTCCTTGATTCGTTTAACACATACTGATCAAGAATTTTCTATGTACAAGATACTTACTTGGCACAGAAATTACAGTGTTGATTGAGGCAGACATGCTTCTTTACTCTCGTAGAGGTTAAAATTCAGTAAGAAAACCATTAATCAAGTCACTTCAAAAATATAGAATTACAAACTTTTTTTTTAAAGATTTTATTTATTTATCTGACAGAGATAGAGACAGCCAGCGAGAGAGGGAACACAGGCAGGGGGAGTGGGAGAGGAAGAAGCAGGCTCATAGCAGAGGAGACTGATGTGGGGCTCGATCCCATAACGCCGGGATCACGCCCTGAGCTGAAGGCTGACGCCCAACCGCTGTGTCACCCGGGCGCCCCTAGAATTACAAACTTTTAATAAATTCAATGAAGGGAAAGTAAAGGTAGCTTTGGGAATATATCCCATGACAACTAGAAAACAGAAAATAAACATGCAAGGGGAGGTAAAAATATAAAGACTGTGCCAACACAGAGAAATAGTATAGTTAAAAGCTGTGAATCAGGAAGCACAGTCAGCAAAAGGGAAATAATTTTCATGTGGATGGTGTATACTGAGGGATGGAGGAGAGGCATAGAAGATGAAACTAAAGAGTTCGGAGTCGATTATCTCTATTACTGTATCTAAGTAGTAAAGTTTTCTCTTATTCTGCTTTTCAAATTTAATGTAACTTGTAACATCATCACGCAAATGGAAAATTGAAATTTTGCCACGGCAGTAAAAACTCTTTCCTGATATCAAAAATGTTCAGAACTCTTTAAAGAAGAACAAATTTGACTGGTTTCACATTATATTATTTATAGTAATATTTAAATATGAGCATATAAAATAGTGTACCAATTTTTTCATGCTTAAAGTTCTTACTATACCTATAAAATCTAAATTACTGTACAAATTAAAGGCAAACAAAACACAAAAGCAACGCACTTCAAGGTATCATTTTATTTTAATATAAAAGGTAACATTGTTTAGGAAATATTAAGTTCCCATTCAATTCAGGAACTTTAATAAATGTACAGCCTAAGATCTTTTCAACTTGGGATACCTATCCTTCCTAAAAATAAGTCTGTCAATAGGTCCAGTTTTCACTATTCTTCTTAATTGGAATTTCTTTGAAAGCTTTCTTAGTATATATTTCTAAATTAACATCTAGTACTATTACAATGAAATGGTTTATATCGAAGTATTTTAACTATAATTCCAGGACCATCTGTATTCAAATCACCTGCAAAGTACTCTGGAATAATATCATGCCCAACTGCACAGAAATCATAACTTCCAGTAAACATTTTAAAAGTAACAATTAGCAATGCTATTTAAAATACAAACATATGTTTTTCACAGTTTTTGTGAGAAGTGGCAAAATCACTTGTTGCTTTTAATGCTGCTAATTATAATTTGCTTTTCTGTAATTATAGCAGAATTTAACTGATAGGTAGTATAACCAATGGATTTGTTTTCTTAGAAGTTCAGCTAGCTGATGATCAAGTCCATGCCTCCCTAGTTCCCTCCATTTCCATCAAAAATAGAAATTCCTAACCTTGACTGCAGAAATTTTAACAAGTATTTTTATAATTTCCAAGAAATTGATTGTAATAGCCTAGACTGTTACGTGTTCTTCTTCAGACAGAAATTAAAGTTTAAAATTTTTTCAAAGAATATAAATTTTCAAAAACAATATTTGAAAATAACATCACTCATATAAGTAATAGTTTATGATTAACGAGTAACATGAAATGCTAGACTCAGCATACACTATTACAACAGGCTTATGAATCTTAAAAAATCAAACATGCTAGATATTGGTGTGTGTCCTAACTTAAATTATTTCCCAAAATGAGATCAGGAGACATGGGGTTCCCTGTGGTAGCTTATTTGTAAGTGACCTAAGTAAACCAACTGGAGAAAGTAGAGAAAGAGAAACAAGAAAGGAGGCAAAGGCAATCTGAAGAGGTATTACTGAGTGGGCATTTTGTAAGCAAGAGAAGCTTGATCCCACTGGGGACACTTGAGGGAACTGGGTAGAACGCACCTCAGACTGGCCCACCCCAAAACACTGTCATCCTCTAATGGTCGTGGGTTGCCCCTACAGCACTTAACACTGCTACATTTGCAGGTTTGCTCTGCCCCCATGTCAGAGTACATGAAAGAACAGTAGAGAAAAAGCCTCAAGACAGAAAACATGAGGTTCCATGTTGAACTGAAGAGAGCTTCTGTCAGGCTATAACCAGTGGGCATCTGGTTTCCCCGGTAATGTGTGGTACACAAAAGTTAACCAAGAGAGTCTGAGATGGGGCACAAAAACATATAACAAGATCTCCCACTTGCACCATCCACATCTACTTGTATCCTCCCTGAAGGAGTCTTTCACAAAACTTTCAAAGTAGTAATCACAACCTCTTTAAAAATATTTAGTATAAGAGGGTTAGTGGAACTAGCTATAATCCCCTCCAAAAACTTGTTGTAAAGTCAAAATTGATAGTCATCATCCCCGTTTTTCATCAACAATTCCAGACTTCCTTCCCTCTTTGCCAGTGTTTCAACATTTTTAGATTGTCAGTTTCATCTCCTCGGGGTTAAATCCCTTAGTTTCTTTACTTTTGCAAAGATTGTGATTACTGCTAGTGCCTATTTATTCTTATAATTAGACATGAAGGTACCCAAATATACTCCAGTGAAGCTACTCTTGCACTTCCAAACATGTTCTTTTCTGGTGCTAATATGCAGTCACAACTGTAGCTCATCACGGCCATTAGGATCAGTCACCTCTGCCAATGTCACTAATTTTTCTGACTGCTGGTTCACTGCATGGGAAAGCCAAAATAACTAAGTAGTAATTGTAGCTTCTGGTTCAGTGGAATCCTTAATGCTTCTCAAGGGAAAGTATTGGTCTAGTGATCTTAGGAATGAGGCTTCCAATACGGCAGAAATTAAAGATGTGAAAACTCCCCAAGTGGATCATTGTAAGTGACAGATAAAGGGGGGGAAGCCTACTTCTGCATCTTGATAACTAGACCTCTATATTGTAGTTATTATAGTATCACAGCTCTATGACTCAGCAATTGATTCAGTGCATATACTATAGTCTGGAGGACGAGTCTCTGACCTTCAGGGTATTGTCTATGAAGTGATACCTCAGTTGAGCTTTGCAACAACCTATACCACCCTCTTCCAGCTGATAGAGAAAGATCATTTTATTCTGTATTCATATACCCATTAAGACTCTTTTTTCATAGGTAGATTCTTTGGTCTGAGAAGTACCTCTAAGATCTCATGTTGATAAATCAGGCATTCTGCAAGTCTTTAGACAGTGATGATGACAGATGCACTGCAGGTAATGCATTAGTGAGGATAAGCCTATATTGAGGAATGTCCATTTGGATGAGGTCAAATTATTGATTCTTCCAACATGACAGGGATTCAATGTAATTAACCTAATACCAAGTGACTTCTTGAGGAATGGAACCATACTGAGGGCTCAGCATCTGTCTCTGCTGAAAGCTTGCTGGAAATTCAGCAATGGCATTAGCTAGATCAGGTTTAGTGAGGGAATCTCATGCTGGTGGAACAAGGCATGTGCTCCATTCCCTCCACCAAAATCTTTCCTTTCATGGCTCCTAGAAGCTAAAAAGAGGGCCTGGCTGATATGTACAGAATGAGTCATGCCTCCTTTGTTGTGGATATTTTAATAGTAGGCATTAATGTGAAACCAAAACATTTACATACGTAGTGACCACTTTTTGTGAGCCCATCCACCATTTCAGGGCCACACCCTAGTTGAAATGTAGTGTGGGCATTAGACCATTTTCTGCTACTCAAACATTTGACATTAACTCATCTATAAGCTTTTTTTGAGTGTTTTCTTGATAAGATGTAGGAAGAGCCCAGGAATTTTTTGAGTGTTTTCTTAGTCTATAAATTACTTATAGGGAATCAAAAAGGAAAAGTCAATCCAAAGATAAAGTATTTATCTAATTACTGCTGCAGGTACCTGGTCTCAATCCTAAGGTGAGCTCAAAGTACTTTCCAGCTTATGCCTCAGTTGCTGCCTTAGACATAGGAGAGAGAGTATTTATTGACCGTCATTACCTTTTTGATCAAGTATTGCCCCAAGAATGTTAACTTTCTCAAACCTCTAAGGTCAAGGGGGGCACCTGTCCAATATGGCTCAGTGAGATTCCACAGATGCTCCACAAAGGTGGCAGAAAACCCAGGGATCAAAAGCAAGAGATACATAATGGAGTATGTATGAGAAGTAAAACTTCTCAAGTTTTATCTGTATTTATATGACTGCTACAATACTGACTGGACTCACAATCTTGGCTGAGAAGGCATAATATTCATCCAAGCAATGGGAGATATTTATATTTTCAAATTCATTGCCTCACCTTAACATTTATTATTGAACATACATTATATGAAAAATAACATACTTTCAGTAATATGACATGTGTCAGGATGAATCCTGCCTTCAAGGGTATTACAGTTGAATAAATGATTTAAGTAATTGCATAATTTTTTAGAGTTACAAGGAAATGGGAGATAAGATTTTCAAAGCGTAAATACAGTGTTATTTCCCAAATGTTGGAGGGCTTATATATAACAAGAGAATATCCATGAAAGCTCTAAAATACCTGTATAAAATATCACGAGATTATGGAATGATTTAATTTATGGCCTATCTAAATGTGTTCTTGGAGAATTTATTCAAAAAAATAATTATAAGTAAAAAGTGAAAGAAATAATTTTATATGAACTCAGTACACAATACATAAACATCAAAGAACTGGATATTACATCAAATGTTGTAATTATCTTTTGGTGGTAGAATTATGGATTATTTTAAATCTCCTTTATATTGTTATCTACATGTTAAGTATAATTTTTATAATGTATATGCATTTGTTATATAATTAATGTATATTTTAAATATGAAAATATACAGGCAGAATTGAATTAGAAAAAATAGATACACAGAAAGATCAATCAAAAAAGCATATTAAAGAGTGAGAACCTAGGGGTACAAAAGCATATGCCTTGCAGGGATCAACGGATACTTTGTTTAGTTTCATCACAAGGTATATGAAAGAGGCTATTAGGATATGTAAAATTGGCTATTTATTTGTGTCTAGATTGTGAAGTTAGGTACTATGAGTTTGCACTGTATCTTATCGTCATGGTAGCTGGGGACATTTTATAAAACAGCAACAACAACGACAAACCTAAGCTAGATTAGGCTTTAGGACTGCTTAGAAGAATTCCAATTTTTTTGTCTTTTTGATTTCGTTGCCTTTTTAAAAATAGACATGGTTTTGTGCCTTACTTAGTCAAAGGAATGTAAGTAGAAGTGAAATGTGTCACTTACCAGGTGAAAGATTTAAGAGCCACTGTGCCATGTACCATCTTCTATTCCCCCCAACAGAACAATGATTGTGGAGGTTCTTTCAGCCTCAATTCCTAAGTGAGGAGATCTCGAGGTAAGAGCCCCACCACTTGCAGTTGACCACTGATGATGAAGAACGAAAAGTAAACCTCTGTTGTTTCAAACCACTGTGTTTTTGTTTGTGTGTTTCCTAAAGTCTCATGTATTTGACACAGATCAATATTTTAGAAAGGTTAATCTAGGGAGGGGGTTGGTTATATGACAAAAGAAGTACTGGAGGCAAGGGGAAAGTTAGGAAGCTGATGATGTATCCTGAGAAGGAAGAATGAGGGGTGGAATTAAGAGAACAGCAGTGTCAGTAAAAAGAAGCATGGGCTTAAAAAATGATCTGGATGTCAGATCAAGCGTTAAGTCTTGATGCTTACTTGATGATGAGCCTAAGAAGAAGGAGCGATATAAATGAGGTATGTTGTATTGATTTGGGGTACCTGGAAGGATGATATTTTATTAAGACGAATAAAAACAGCAAAAGAAGGGGCAAGTTTAGAAGATCATGTTCTTGTTTTGTTTGAAAATGTTATTATTTCGGTGCTGGCAAGATACCAAAGTAGGAATGCTAATTAAGTACACATACGAATTTGCTGCTGGAATCACAGTGCAAATTCAGGCTATCCTGAATAGATGTGGAAGTTAGATGCATGAAGATGATATATTCACACGCTGGATGATGTTATTTTTAAAAAAAGAATTAGACTGAGAACATTTATGCTGAAGTTGAGGTTGAAGAATGAGCTAAGAGGGACATCTCTGTGGAAAGAGATGCAGGAGAAGATCATTAAAGCCAATGGGGGAACTAAGTTTCAAAAGGGATAAATTATGAAAAGTGTCACCAGCTGCAAAATGATGAAGGGAGATTAAGTATAAACAAATATGGTGAGAGGGAAGTCACTGATGATAGTAGGGAAAGAAGTTTCCGGAGTATAATGGAAGGTGTTAAATTTCCACAAAACAGGAAATGGCTGGGTTTTAGGAAAGAGCAAGTAGTAAGTAAAGAGACTATAATTGCAATATTAGTGGAAAGAAAAGAAGAGTTAATAATGTCTCAAAGAGCTACTTTTTCCCCAAGTAAGGGATATAAGACTTCCTTTAGAGTCTGAATAAACATATATATGCACGTAAAATATAAGATACATATAAAGCACATGCACACATTAAGTACATACTAGCCCCAAACTTCAGAAATATACAAATGTTCCAATTTCAACAATTTTTAAGTATTAATTTTTATTCTGAAAATAAAGGCAGAAACAGAAATCGATCATTTCCAAATTGCATAAATCATCAAACTCTTCTAACAATGTTAAAAAAGCTGAACCCTCTCATTAATGGATACATAATAGAAGCATTATTTCCTCTTTCCTCCAAAGATGACCTTACTGTGAACTTGTATTAGAAAGCCTAAACTGGGTGTTTTTTTAATCTAGCACAGACATCAGAAAAACCATGTTAGCACAAATCTTCCAAGAGACTGCCAGTTCTTTACATGTAAACAACACATGACACAAGTAACTTCAATTCAAAAGCCAATTTCCAAATATCTTTTTTCACTTTTTCTAATTTGTGCATTGGTTGTAAAAGTTCTAGGGAAACATGATAAGAGTTTCTTATTCATTCAATAAACTGACATATCTGTGCTAAGAAAATATGTGCACACAATTATTTAGAAGTATCTAACCATTTACTTATCAAGGGGTGAAGTTCATTTATACTAAGTGAAAAAAATGACTTACAATTTTACTTATATTAATGTCAACAAAACATTGTGTGAAAAGAAGAGAAAATTTTAAAACATGTTGCTTAACAAATAAAAATGTCACCAGGCTGGGATAAGAGACATTAAATATTAAGCAAACGAACCCTCTCATTAATAGACAAGTAATGGAGGAGGGCAAGATAGGTCAGGAAATTATTCCCGTTTCTAATTAGAAGGAATCTGGATCCCTGAATAACTACATGTAGGAGATACTCCCACAGAATGGAGATGGAAAAATCAGGCCACTGAGAAGAAAAAATTTTCATTTGTATTTGAATCATTAATATTTAGGGTTATCGACCATAGCTGCTAAGAGTACCCATGGTGTAAGATCAATTTCATGGGGAATTAACTATACAAGTATAGAATTTTATTTTAACCACACGGGCACCATGTGGATACAGAAAACCAGGATGTGACTAAAGATAATTCAACGGCAAAATGTTGATATTATTGATAAGAGAAGGATTAAATTAGTTGGAAATAGTGCCAAAAGTCAAACCAGAAGTGTTGCAGATTGGGTTACATGAAGGTCTTGACTAAGTCAAAAAATTAGAACTATTTGAGAAAGGTGGATAAGCAGAAGTTAACACAATCAGGCTTTGGTTTTCCTAGTTCTTTGGGATCTTAAAATAACTTTATTATTTTTTAAAAGATTTATTAGGGCACATGGGTGGCTCAGGCAGTTAAGCGTCTGCCTTCTGCTCAGGTCATGATCCCAAGGTCCTGCGCATCTGGCTCCTTACTCAGTGGAGAGCCTGCTTTTCCCTTTCTCTCTGCTGCTCCCCCTGCTTATGCTCTCCCTCTCTCTGTCAAATAAACAAATAAAATCTTTTAAAAAAAAATAAAAATTTTAAATTAAAGAAAAAAGATTTATTTATGTTAGAGAGGAAAAAAAATAAGCACTCACAGGGGGTAGGGGCAGAGGGAGAAGGAGAGAGAAACTCAAGCCAACTCCTTGCTGAGTGCTCAGACCCTGATATGGGGCTTGATTCCATGACTGGAGATCATGACCTGCTCTGAAACCACAACTGACTGCACCACCCAGGTGACCCTGGGATCTTAAGATAAGTTAAAACATGCTGAAGATATGTATGACTTGAGGAATATTCAAATATGTTTTCTTGTTTTATTTTTTTTAATCCTGTTACTGGGAGAATATGAATATGCTAGCTAGTACAGTAATGGAATTCAAAACTACTATTTTAAAGACCTATAGACAAAACAGTAACATCCAGTTGACAGAAGTCTGTAGATGTCCGCATGTAGGCAAGGAGGATTAATATCTTCATTATTTATCTATTAAAGAGAGGGTTCAGTTATTTTAACATTGTTGAAAAAAAGAAAAAGTAGAATATTTTACTCTAGAAAATTACCTTCACTTAGTTTTTGTGATCTCTTGGAAAATCATGTCATTTTTTTCATCAGAAGTATAGGTACCCAGAGATACCCTGAGATGAATCTTATTGCTGGAGCCACATGCCTCATATCCCAAATTAAGTAAAACATGCTAACACATATTTGATATGCTGGAAAAGTAGGAAAGTTATTCTAAAATATGTGGGATTATAGGTTATCCATTGGTATTTTAATATTTCTGTTGAGTAGACAGAGACACTCAGTGGCCAGGAAAAAGTTTTAACTTTAAACAGAATCAGTTTAGCTAAGACCCTAAAATGACCCCATTTTCAACAGTTTTGTTTCCATATATAAAGGTACTGAAGTTCAGGCTGTATAAAATGGAGTAGTTTAGTTAATGATACATTCCTGAAAGTCCACATTACATCAATGTATGGTGATTATGAAACTTACTGAACACAACCCCATGGAACACCCATAGGAATTTTCATGAATATCTGTTGATTATGGAGTAGAGTAAATCATTATACTTGATCTTTGTGCATTCAAAATTCAAAGCCTGTGTTTATTGTTTAATACTTTCTGAAGTACTAGAAATTATTCACTTTCCTTAGTGACAGATTTTTCCTTGTTTAGGCCATTTAAATGATTTGCTAAATTTATACCCAACTATAAGTTAGAGAATTATATAATCATCAAAATGATCTCAGGAAACATTAGTAATTGAAAGTGCTTGCCATATTTTGATGGCTTTGCTATTTGCCCTGATGTCTTATCATGGGGCCTTTTACTCTTTGAAATTATTGTATCTATACCACTTTCTAGGGGACAATAAACTATTTCTATAAACTCATCTCTACCAACGGGGATACACTGAACATAGCAAGTATATACTTCTTCAAAATAATGGTTTTCACCCTAAGGGGGTATCTGAATGTGAGGGTTCTTGTAACAAAAAGGCAACTAGATGTAATTCTCAGATAGACATTTTGAAATCCTCTGGGGAGGACCCAGAGAGGAACAGCATGTAT